>NC_089839.1:1454476-1673310 GCF_035609145.1 Eleutherodactylus coqui
CCTCGCCGATCAGCCAGTGATCCCCCATCTTGTGGACGGGGTAACGTGTCGTTCTGGTACGGCCCTTCAAGGGGTTAAGAACATCTGGTTTGCGCTATTCTGAGTTCTCTCCAGCCGAGCGTCTACTGAATGAGCGGTTTGTCCTTTATGTGACATCAGGCTGTCTGTCTTACTTCTTTCCCGGGATATAGTGGAGGTCGTCAGATGATGTCACGCTGAGGAAATAATATAAGAAGATTAACAAATGCGTGAAAAACACTTCAGTTTCTGAGGTGAAGGCGCCACCTTAAGGATCCCCAAGGAACTGCAAAAAAAATACTTTGTTCCTTTCAGATGTCCCTCCAAATATTTATCCCACGGACCCCTCCTCATCTGCGCAATCATCGAGAACGCCCCGCTGTGCTGCAGCTTCTATACAGACCCCCGCTGGGCGTCCACTTTATTGGAGACCCCCATCCCGGAGCACAGGGAGGTCCCAATAAATCATTTTTCAGCAGCACGCAGTTGATCCCACAACAATAAACCTTTTCCCAGAAGTCTGCAGAGCAGCAGCGCCGTACAATCACTGGATGCAGAAACGGGGCTTCAGATCATCTGTATCTAACAGACTATTTTATTGTTTCATCACTTAGACAGGAAGGCGACCGATCGAAGACAATACATAACGAATGAGTCCATATATGAAATCACGGGATACCCCAACAAGACAAAAACGGGTAATAAAGCCAATTAAAAATACCGCTAATACATGAACCAGAGCGGTGAGTCCGCGCTCCGGATGCCCACCGTGTACAAGCCATCCCTTAAATAGTGATGGTCTAGTGGCGTCACGGTAATAGGAACGCCCCCATCACATCTGTAGTATTTACTACCGGGATCATCACATCGATGTTGTCAACCAAAGGGGCCGTGGCGCCACAAAGGGGTGCACTGCGCAAGCGCCATTCAGACGTCACCCTTACTGTCATGTGAAAAAGATGATCGTCGTCTTACTCTGTAACACGCATGCGCGATATAGCGTCCAACGTCACCACGCCGCTCGGTCCAATGTCACCACGCCGCTGCGTCCAACGTCACCACGCCGCTCGGTCCAATGTCACCACGCCGCTGCGTCCAACGTCACCACGCCGCTCGGTCCAATGTCACCACGCCGCTCGGTACAATGACACCACGCCGCTGCGTCCAACATCCCCACGCCGCTGCGTCCAACGTCAGCACGCCGCTCGGTACAAGGACACCACGCCGCTGCGTCCAACGTCACTACGCCGCTCGGTACAATGACACCACGTCGCTCGGTACAATGACACCACGCCGCTGCGTCCAACGTCACCACGCCGCTGCGTCCAACATCACCACACCGCTCGGTACAATGACACCACGCCGCTGCGTCCAACGTCACCACGCCGCTGCGTCCAACATCACCACACCGCTCGGTACAATGACACCACGCCGCTGCGTCCAACAACACCACGCCGCTCGGTCCAATGTCACCACGCCGCTCGGTACAATGACACCACGCCGCTGCGTCCAACATCCCCACGCCGCTGCGTCCAACGTCACCACGTCGCTGCGTCCAACGTCACCACGTCGCTGCGTCCAACGTCACCACGCCGCTCGGTACAAGGACACCACGCCGCTGCGTCCAACGTCACTACGCCGCTCGGTACAATGACACCACGTCGCTCGGTACAATGACACCACGCCGCTGCGTCCAACGTCACCACGCCGCTGCGTCCAACATCACCACACCGCTCGGTACAATGACACCACGCCGCTGCGTCCAACAACACCACGCCGCTCGGTCCAATGTCACCACGCCGCTCGGTACAATGACACCACGCCGCTGCGTCCAACATCCCCACGCCGCTGCGTCCAACGTCACCACGTCGCTGCGTCCAACGTCACCACGCCGCTCGGTACAATGACACCACGCCGCTGCGTCCAACGTCACCACGCCGCTTGGTACAATGACACCACGTCGCTCGGTACAATGACATCACGCCGCTGCGTCCAACGTCACCACGCCGCTCGGTACAATGACACCACGCCGCTCGGTACAATGACACCACGCCGCTGCGTCCAACGTCACCACGCCGCTGCGTCCAACGTCACCACGCCGCTGCGTCCAACATCACCACGCCGCTCGGTACAATGACACCACGCCGCTGCGTCCAACATCACCACGCCGCTCGGTCCAATGTCACCACGCCGCTCGGTACAATGACACCACGCCGCTGCGTCCAACATCACCACGTCGCTGCGTCCAACGTCACCACGCCGCTCGGTACAATGACACCACGCCGCTGCGTCCAACGTCACCACGTCGCTCGGTACAATGACACCACGCCGCTGCGTCCAACGTCACCACGCCGCTCGGTCCAATGTCACCACGCCGCTCGGTACAATGACACCACGCCGCTGCGTCCAACATCCCCACGCCGCTGCGTCCAACGTCAGCACGCCGCTCGGTACAAGGACACCACGCCGCTGCGTCCAACGTCACTACGCCGCTCGGTACAATGACACCACGTCGCTCGGTACAATGACACCACGCCGCTGCGTCCAACGTCACCACGCCGCTGCGTCCAACATCACCACACCGCTCGGTACAATGACACCACGCCGCTGCGTCCAACGTCACCACGCCGCTGCGTCCAACATCACCACACCGCTCGGTACAATGACACCACGCCGCTGCGTCCAACAACACCACGCCGCTCGGTCCAATGTCACCACGCCGCTCGGTACAATGACACCACGCCGCTGCGTCCAACATCCCCACGCCGCTGCGTCCAACGTCACCACGTCGCTGCGTCCAACGTCACCACGTCGCTGCGTCCAACGTCACCACGCCGCTCGGTACAAGGACACCACGCCGCTGCGTCCAACGTCACTACGCCGCTCGGTACAATGACACCACGTCGCTCGGTACAATGACACCACGCCGCTGCGTCCAACGTCACCACGCCGCTGCGTCCAACATCACCACACCGCTCGGTACAATGACACCACGCCGCTGCGTCCAACAACACCACGCCGCTCGGTCCAATGTCACCACGCCGCTCGGTACAATGACACCACGCCGCTGCGTCCAACATCCCCACGCCGCTGCGTCCAACGTCACCACGTCGCTGCGTCCAACGTCACCACGCCGCTCGGTACAATGACACCACGCCGCTGCGTCCAACGTCACCACGCCGCTCGGTACAATGACACCACGTCGCTCGGTACAATGACATCACGCCGCTGCGTCCAACGTCACCACGCCGCTCGGTACAATGACACCACGCCGCTCGGTACAATGACACCACGCCGCTGCGTCCAACGTCACCACGCCGCTGCGTCCAACGTCACCACGCCGCTGCGTCCAACATCACCACGCCGCTCGGTACAATGACACCACGCCGCTGCGTCCAACATCACCACGCCGCTCGGTCCAATGTCACCACGCCGCTCGGTACAATGACACCACGCCGCTGCGTCCAACATCACCACGTCGCTGCGTCCAACGTCACCACGCCGCTCGGTACAATGACACCACGCCGCTGCGTCCAACGTCACCACGTCGCTCGGTACAATGACACCACGCCGCTGCGTCCAACGTCACCACGCCGCTCGGTACAATGACACCACGCCGCTGCGTCCAACGTCACCACGCCGCTGCGTCCAACGTCACCACGCCGCTGCGTCCAACATCACCACGCCGCTCGGTCCAATGTCACCACGCCGCCCGGTCCAACGTCACCACACCGCTCGGTCCAACGTCACCACGCCGCTGCATCATTGCATCACAAACTACGTCCCCCATCACTGAATATCACAACCTCAGTACGCATGCGCTGCTCACCCCGGGTGCTACAGCAACCCTTCCGTATGATAGGAGCGCGTCGTGTTCACAGGTGATGCTCCTCAGCTATGATAATGCTCCCCTTCCATACCAATCCATCTCTGGCACTCCATATAGATCTCATTTATCACATTTCATTAGCGGCGCCTCTTATATCATCGCTGCAGTTAATGTATCAAAACGACAGCCGCGGTTTCAGCCAGATTTACCGCAGCGGATTGGCCGTCCCGTGTGGACGAGGTTTCTGAGAAATCTCGTCCACATGGCTGGCTAATCCCGAGATTAGCGGCCGCGGGCGGATCTGCTGCGGCAAATCCGCCCTGTGTGAACCCCGCCTAATAAGCACGTTTGTGATATAAAGTGCCAAAACCGTTTATTATCAAACAGGTCTGAGCTATTGGAGGTATAAAACTGTTTTTGAAGAAAAGTTGTGATGAGGAAGCGGAGGAGGGGCGGAAAAAAAGGAAAAACCGCAGTGAAGCAATGGCCTACAGGGGGCAACAGCGGAAGACGGAAGCAGATTATCATCTGACAGAAGACACAAATCTATTAACATCAAAGCCCTGAGTGCAGCCAACAGAACCTGCAATCCAGACATGAGGGGAGATACATGGCAGGTGGGGGTCCTCAGCATTGGGACCCTTAGGAGACAAAGTATCAAGGTAGTGTATAGAGATGAGCGAGCACCAAAATGCTCGGGTGCTCGTTACTCGAGTCGAACTTTCCGCGATGCTCGAGGGTTCGTTTCGAGTAACGAACCCCATTGAAGTCAATGGGCGACCCAAGCATTTTTGTATGGGACCGGTGCTCCAGATAGGTCTTCACTTGTGAAACTCTGGAAAACATCAGAAAGTCATGGAAAACGGAAACGGATAGGGCAGGCGAGGGGCTACATGTTGGGCTGCATCTCAGGCTCCCCGGTCCCACTATTAAGCCACAATAGCGACAAGAGTGGGGCCCCCCCCCCCAACAATTTTTACTTCGGACAAACCCTCATTAGCAAGGCATACCTTAGCTAAGCACCACACTACCTCCAACAAAGCACAATCACTGCCTGCATGACACTCCGCTGCAACTTCTCCTGGGTTACATGCTGCCCAACCCCCCCGCACGACCCAGTGTCCACAGCACACACCAAAGCGTCCCTGCGCAGCCTTCAGCTGCACTCATGCCACACGCTGACCTCATGCCACACCACCCTCATGTCTATTTATAAGTGCGTCTGCCATGAGGAGGAACCGCAGGCACACACTGCAGAGGGTTGGCAGGGCCAGGTAGCGACCCTCTTTAAAAGGGGCGGGGCGATAGCCCACAATGCTGTACAGAAGCAATGAGAACTCCAATCCTGTGCCACCTCCATCTGGAGCTGCACACGTGGGCATAGCAATGGGGAACCTATGTGCCACACAGTATTCATTCTGTCAAGGTGTCGCATAGCTCAATCCACACTGCAAGGGGAAAGTCGTCTGCGCTCTGCCCCCTACCCAAGTCAGTCAGTGTCTTTGTGCCAGACAGGTCAAACACCGCGATGGGAAGTCTGTGTGCACCAACAGCAGGGGGGCTCCCAGGAAGCCACCGACGGTACATAAAAATATCCCATTGCAGTGCCGCCCTTAAAGCTGAGGTAACGTGAGATTAAATACAGGTGGGCTTCGGCCCGCACTGCATGCTCCAGTCAGTATGGGTAATTTACATTGTCACAGGTACGTAGAACTCCGCTATGGGAAGTCTGTGTGCACCCACAGTATGGGTGGCTCCCGGGAACCCACCGACGGGGTGGGTTGAGTGAGTGACAGCATATTCGCCTGCCATGGACAAGTTTGTCCTCCACAGCATTGTCTGGCTGCCGGCATATTTGTAGTGCTTATGGTGGTTGCACCTGTCCTACTGCAATTTTGCCGATGGCGATTGTGCCTGCCTTGTGGCGATACTGCCTATGGCGACCGTGTCCGCTTGGAAGACTAAGGGGTGTTGGATTTTTGGCTTTTTCTGTGAATTATTCATAACATTGCAGTGCGCCGAATAGCAAAGGTAACGTGAGATAAAATGCAGGTAGGCTGCGGCCCACACTGCATGCCAGTCAGTCTGGGTAATTTTTTTTTGGGCCATGTACGTTGAACACCGCGATGGGAACACTTAGTGCACCCATAGTATGCACAGACCCCTGTAATACTCCTGTAGCTAAGGTATACGCACAACCCACTAACAGTTATGTTGCAGAAGTCTAGGGAGACCCTATTAACACTTCTGTAGTTACAGTATAGACAGACCCCAGTAACATTTCAGTAGCTGCAGTATAGGCAGAGCCCAGTATCAGTTACATTTCAGTAGTAACAGTATCGACAGACCCCTGTAACATTTCCGTAACAGCAGTATAGGCAGAGCCCAGTATTAGTGGGATTTCAGTAGTAACAGTATAGACAGATTGACAACACCTATGTGGAAAAGCTAGTATTTTCTGAGACAAGAGAGGGGCATTTGATTGCAATGAAAAGGATATTCAAGGTACTGAAAGTCTGCACTCCGCCTCATCTCAAGCTGAAAAATGGAAAGGCTTCATTCCTATGGTTTCAGTTGTCCATTTCAAAGTGTTAGCAAATAGCAATCCAAGTTTCCGGCTACTACCACGCATCTTTCTTAGGAATTACCAAAGATGATCACAAGTAAAGGCCTCATCATCAGTCAGTCCAAAATCATTCAGGGAGTATGTGGTTCTCAGCTGGCCTGCTTCCATTAAGGATCAGTACCTGCTGCAACCCTGTCCCATGCCCTGCAGGGATGCTGTGTTCTATAGTCACCTGTATTCCGACCTCAGCTGTGCGCTTATCTTTGGACTTAGCAGTACCAACAAGTTGGAAGCCACCATTGCTCTACCAGTCGGCTGAAAGCCTAAGGGCGCCCACCCACTTGCGTTTTTTTACCTGCGTTTGCGTTTTGCGTTTTGCGTTTTTCCTGCACAGGCATAGAGATAACATGTACTCCTGTCCACTGGCGTTTTGCGTTGCGTTGCGTTTTTTAACATAGGAACTGTCAGTTGCATATGTGTCCTTCTTTTTCTCCTAATGCACCCATGAAAGTCAATGGAAAAGCCGCGAAAACGCCGCGAAAACGCCACGAAAACGCGGCAAAAAACGCCGCGAAAAACGCGGGAAAAACGCAGCAAAAACGCTGCGTTTTTCACGCACGAAAATCGCAAACGCCAGTGGGTGGGCGCCCTTAGCTAGGGATAACGGACTAGTATCGCGGTTTTATTTAGTTGGTTTTCGGAATGTGGCCAGGATTAAGTGAGTCGTGGTGGAGGGGGGGGGGGATTTCTTATTGTGTCGTTTTAGGTGAAATTCTTGGACCGCTGCCAGACGGATCACTGCGAAAGCATTTGCCAAGAATGTTTTCATTGTTGGAGGAGGAGGGGGGGTATGTTTTTGAGGCAGTACGTGTCCTGTCCACGTGTCCGTGGTTATATGCACCTTCCCAGTAACCGCAATGGTGTAAAAACTGTCGCGACTGTGGACCTAGTAGCGCGGCCTCACCGCCATCATGTCTTTGGAAAGCCTCCGTTTCCACAAGCCTGTAACATTGCAGTAGCAGCAGTATAGGCAGAGCCCAGAATTAGTAACATTTCAATGGTAAGGGTAAAAACAGAGCCCAGTAACATTTCCGTAGCGGCAGTATAGGCAGAGCCCATAATATTTGAGTAGTAACAGCATAGGCAGACCCCAGTGACATTTCATTTGCAGCAGTATAAACAGACCCCAGTAACATTTCATTTACAGCAGTATAGACAGATCCCAGTAACATTTCAGTAGTAACAGTATAGACAGACCCCTGTAACATTTCATTTACAGCAGTTTAGACAGACCCCAGTAACGTTTCAGTAGTAACAGTATAGACAGACCCCTGTAACATTTCATTTGCAGCAGTATAGACAGACCCCAGTAACATTTCAGTAGTAACAGTATAGACAGACCCCTGTAACATTTTAGTAGCAGCAGCATAGGCAGAGCCCAGTAACATTTCGGTTGTAACAGTATAGACGGACCCCTGTAACATTTCATTTACAGCAGTATAGACAGAACCCAGTAACATTTCGGTACTAACAGTATAAACAGACCCCAGTAACATTTCGTTTACAGCAGTATAGCCAGAACCCAGTAACATTTGAGTAGTAACAGCATAAGCAGACCCCAGTAACATTTCATTTGCAGCAGTAAAAACAGACCTCAGAAACATTTCATTTGCAGCAGTATAGACAGACCCCAGTAACATTTCAGTTGCAGCAGTATAAACAGGCCCCAGTAACATTTCATTTACAGCAGTATAGACAGACCCCAGTAACATTTCAGTTGCAGCAGTATAGACAGACCCCAGTAACAATTCAGTAGTAACAGTATAGACAGACCCCTGTAACATTTCATTTACAGCAGTATAGATAGAACCCAGTAACATTTGAGTAGTAACAGCATAGGAAGACCCCAGTAACATTTTATTTGCAGCAGTAAAAACAGACCCCAGTAACATTTCATTTACAGCAGTATAGACAGACCCCAGTAACATTTCAGTAGTAACAGTATAGACAGACCCCTGTAACATTTTAGTAGCAGCAGTGTATGCAGAGCCCAGTAACATTTCGGTTGTGACAGTATAGACAGACCCCTGTAACATTTCATTTACAGCAGCATAGACAGAACCCAGTAACATGTGAGTAGTAACAGCATAGGCAGACCCTAGTAACATTTTATTTGCAGCAATGAAAACAGACCCCAGTAACATTTCATTTACAGCAGTATAGACAGACCCCAGTAACATTTCAGTAGTAACAGTATAGACAGACCCCTGTAACATTTCATTTACAGCAGTTTAGACAGACCCCAGTAACGTTTCAGTAGTAACAGTATAGACAGACCCCTGTAACATTTTAGTAGCAGCAGCGTAGGCAGAGCCCAGTAACATTTCGGTTGTAACAGTATAGACAGACCCCAGTAACATTTCATTTACAGCAGTATAGCCAGAACCCAGTAACATTTCAGTAGTAACAGTATAGACAGACCCCAGTAACATTTCATTTACAGCAGTATAGACAGACCCCAGTAACATTTCATTTGCAGCAGTATAGACAGACCCCAGAAACATTTCATTTGCAGCAGTATAAACAGACCCCAGTAACATTTCAGTTGCAGCAGTATAGACAGACCCCAGTAACATTTCAGTAGTAACAGTATAGACAGACCCCTGTAACATTTCATTTACAGCAGTATAGATAGAACCCAGTAACATTTGAGTAGTAACAGCATAGGAAGACCCCAGTTACATTTTATTTGCAGCAGTAAAAACAGACCCCAGTAACATTTCATTTACAGCAGTATAGACAGACCCCAGTAACATTTCAGTAGTAACAGTATAGACAGACCCCTGTAACATTTTAGTAGCAGCAGTGTAGGCAGAGCCCAGTAACATTTCGGTTGTGACACTATAGACAGACCCCTGTAACATTTCATTTACAGCAGCATAGACAGAACCCAGTAACATGTGAGTAGTAACAGCATAGGCAGACCCCAGTAACATTTTATTTGCAGCAATGAAAACAGACCCCAGCAACATTTCATTTACAGCAGTATAGACAGACCCCTGTAACATTTCATTTGCAGCAGTATAAACAGACCCCAGTAACATTTAATTTGCAGCAGTATAGACAGACCCCAGTAACATTTTATTGGCAGCAGTATAGACAGACCCCAGTAACATTTTAGTAGTAACAGTATAGGCAGACCCCTGTAACATTTCATTTACAGCAGCATAGACAGACCCCAGTAACATTTAATTGGCAGCAGTATAGACAGACCCCTGTAACATTTAATTTACAGCAGTATAGACAGAACCCAGTAACATTTCGGTACAAACAGTATAGACAGACCCCTGTAACATTTCATTTACAGCAATATAGCCAGAACCCAGTAGCATTTGAGTAGTATCAGCATAGGCAGACCCCTGTAACATTTCATTTGCAGCAGTAAAAACAGACCCCAGTAACATTTCATTTACAGCAGTATAGACAGACCCCAGTAACATTTCATTTACAGCAGTATAGACAGACCCCAGTAACATTTCATTTGCAGCAGTATAGGCAGACCCCAGTAACATTTCATTTGCAGCAGTATTAACAGACCCCAGTAACATTTCATTGGCAGCAGTATACACAGACCCCAGTAACATTTCAGTAGTAACAGTATAGACAGACCCCTGTAACATTTTAGCAGCAGCGTAGGCAGAGACCAGTAACATTTCGGTTGTAACAGTATAGACAGACCCCTGTAACATTTCATTTACAGCAGTATAGACAGACCCCAGAAGCATTTCATTTACAGCAGTATAAACAGACCCCAGTAACATTTCATTTACAGCAGTATAGCCAGAATCCAGTAACATTTGAGTAGTAATAGCATAGGCAGACCCCAGTAACATTTCATTTGCAGCAGTATGGACAGACCCCAGAAACATTTCATTTACAGCAGTATAGACAGACCCCAGTAACATTTCATTTGCAGCAGTAAAGACAGACCCCAGTAACATTTCAGTAGTAACAGTATAGACAGACCCCTGTAACATTTTAGTAGCAGCAGCGTAGGCAGAGCCCAGTAACATTTCGGTTGTAACAGTATAGACAGACCCCTGTAACATTTCATTTACAGCAGTATAGACAGAACCCAGTAACATTTCGGTACTAACAGTATAGGCAGACCCCAGTAACATTTCATTTGCAGCAGTAAAAACAAACCCCAGTAACATTTCATTTACAGAAGTATAGACAGACCCCAGTAACATTTCATTTGCAGCAGTATAGACAGACCCCAGAAACATTTCATTTGCAGCAGTATAAACAGACCCCAGTAACATTTCATTTACAGCATTATAGACAGACCCCAGTAACATTTCATTTGCAGCAGTATAGACAGACCCCAGTAACATTTCAGTAGAAACAGTATAGACAGACCCCTGTAACATTTTAGTAGCAGCAGCGTAGGCAGAGCCCAGTAACAATTCGGTTGTAACAGTATAGATAGACCCCTGTCACATTTCATTTACAGCAGTATAGACAGAACTCAGTAACATTTTGGTACTAACAGTATAGACCGACCCCTGTAACATTTCATTTACAGCAGTATAGACAGACCCCAGAAACATTTCATTTACAGCAGTATAAACAGACCCCAGTAACATTTTATTTACAGCAGTATAGACAGACCCCAGTAACATTTCATTTACAACAGTATAGACAGACCCTAGTAACATTTCATTTGCAGCAGTAAAGACAGACCCCAGTAACATTTCAGTAGAAACAGTATAGACAGACCCCTGTAACATTTTAGTAGCAGCAGCGTAGGCAGAGCCCAGTAACATTTCGGTTGTAACAGTATAGACAGACCCCTGTAACATTTCATTTACAGCAGTATAGTCAGAATCCAGTAACATTTGAGTAGTAACAGCATAGGCAGAGCCCAGTAACATTTCATTTACAGCAGTATAGACAGACCCCAGTAACATTTCAGTAGTAACAGTATAGACAGACCCCTGTAACATTTTAGTAGCAGCAGCATAGGCAGAGCCCAGTAACATTTCAATTGTATCAGTATAGACAGACCCCTGTAACATTTCATTTACAGTAGTATAGACAGAACCCAGTAACATTTCGGTACTAACAGTATAGACAGACCCCAGTAACATTTCATTTACAGCAGTATAGACAGAACCCAGTAACATGTGAGTAGTAACAGCATAGGCAGACCCCAGTAACATTTTATTTGCAGCAGTAAAAACAGACCCCAGTAACATTTCATTTACAGTAGTATAAACAGACCCCAGTAACATTTCATTTACAGCAGTATAGACAGACCCCAGTAACATTTCATTTGCAGCAGCATAGGCAGACTCCAGTAACATTTCATTTGCAGCAGTATAGACAGACCCCAGTAACAGTTCAGTAGTAACAGTATAGACAGACCCCTGTAGCATTTTAGTAGCAGCAGCGTAGGCAGAGCCCAGTAACATTTCGGTAGTAACAGTATAGACAGACCCCTGTAACATTTCATTTACAGCAGTATAGCCAGAACCCAGTGGCATTTGAGTAGTAACAGCATAGGCAGACCCCAGTAACATTTCATTTGCAGCAGTAAAAACAGACCCCAGTAACATTTCATTTACAGCAGTATAGACAGACCCCAGTAACATTTCATTTGCAGCAGTATAGACAGACCCCAGAAACATTTCATTTGCAGCAGTATAAACAGACCCCAGTAACATTTCATTTTCAGCAGTATAGACAGACCCCAGTAACATTTCATTTGCAGCAGTATAGACAGACCCCAGAAACATTTCATTTGCAGCAGTATAAACAGACCCCAGTAACATTTCATTTACAGCAGTATAGACAGACCCCAGTAACATTTCATTTGCAGCAGTATAGACAGACCCCAGAAACATTTCATTTGCAGCAGTATAAACAGACCCCTGTAACATTTCATTTGCAGCAGTATAGCCAGAACCCAGTGGCATTTGAGTAGTAACAGCATAGGCAGACCCCAGTAACATTTCATTTGCAGCAGTAAAAACAGACCCCAGTAACATTTCATTTACAGCAGTATAGACAGACCCCAGTAACATTTCATTTGCAGCAGTATAGACAGACCCCAGAAACATTTCATTTGCAGCAGTATAAACAGACCCCAGTAACATTTCATTTTCAGCAGTATAGACAGACCCCAGTAACATTTCATTTGCAGCAGTATAGACAGACCCCAGTAACATTTCATTTGCAGCAGTATAGACAGACCGCAGAAACATTTCATTTACAGCAGTATAGACAGACCCCAGTAACATTTCATTTGCAGCAGTATGGACAGACCCCAGAAACATTTCATTTGCAGCAGTATAAACAGACCCCAGTAACATTTCATTTGCAGCAGTATAGACAGACCCCAGTAATATTTCAGTAGTAACAGTATAGACAGACCCCTGTAACATTTTAGTAGCAGCAGCGTAGGCAGAGCCCAGTAACATTTCGGTTGTAACAGTATAGACAGACCCCTGCAACATTTCATTTACAGCAGTATAGCCAGAACCCAGTTACATTTGAGTAGTAATAGCAGAGACAGACCCCAGTAACATTTGAATAGTATTAGTAACAGTATAGACAGACAACTGTAACATTTCCGTAGCAGCAGTATAGGCATAGCCCAGCATTAGTAACTTTTCATTTGCAGCAGTATAGACAGACCCCAGTAACATTTCATTGGCAGCAGTATACAGACCCGGGTGACATTTCTGTAGCAAGAGTGTAGGCCAACCCCTGACACATTGGTGTACCATGAGTGTAGGTGAAAGCCAGAAAAATTACTTGGATTACAGTGTAGGCGAGGGCCCAAAAAATTGCTGTACCAACAGTACAAATGTACCCCAGAAAAATTGCTCAACCGAGAGGGCAGGTGAAACCTATTAATATTTTAGCTTACTGTGTCTTAATTTGTAACAGAGCCTGGAGGCAGCTCTGTTAAAAAAAATTGGTTCATGTTGAAGTTTCAATGCTTTAGTTAGAAAAGTCGAAATATTGTTAGACAAAAGTTATATGAGCCCTTTGGGCCGCAGAAAAATTGGCAGTTCAGCGTGCTGACAGGATGTTTCAGGAGGAGGAGCAGGAGAAGGAGGACTAATATATAATAGACAGATTGACAAAGGTAAATGTCCCTTTTTTTTATGGTGATAGAGAAGAGTGCTTTTATCTGCGGTTGCAGCGAAAAGATTGTATAGGTACCGCTGCTCTCTGCTGGTGGAGAAGAGAAGTCTGGGGAAATCCAGGCTTTGTTCATCTTTATGAGTGTAAGCATGTCAGCACTGTCAGTTGACAGGTGGGTACGCTTATCCGTGATGCTTTCCCCAGCTGCACTAAACACCCTCTCTGACAAGACGCTAGCCGCAGGGCAAGCCAGCACCTCTAGGGCATACAGCCCGAGTTCGTTCCAGGGGTCCAGCTTTGACACCCAGTAGTTGTACGGAGCAGAGGCGTCACGGAGGACGGTGGTACGATCGGCTACGTACTCCCTCACCATCTTTTTACAGTGCTCCCTCCGACTCAGCCTTGACTGGGGAGTGGTGACACAGTCTTGCTGGGGAGCCATAAAGCTGGCAAAGGCCTTGGAGAGTGTTCCCCTGCCTGCGCTGAACATGCTGCCTTATCTCCGCGTCTCCCCTGCTACTTGGCCCTCGGAACTGCGCCTTCTGCCGCTAGCGCTGTCAGATGGGAAGTTTACCATCAGTTTGTCCACCAGGGCCCTGTGGCATAGCATCACTCTCGAACCCCTTTCCTCTTCGGGAATGAGAGTGGAAAGGTTCTCCTTATATCGTGGGTCGAGCAGTGTGTACACCCAGTAATCCGTATTGGCCAGAATGCGTGTAACGCGAGGGTCACGAGAAAGGCATCCTAACATGAAGTCAGCCATGTGTGCCAGGGTACCTGTACGCAGCACATAGCTGTCCTCACTAGGAAGATCACTTTCTGGATTCTCCTCCTCCACAGGCCATACACGCTGAATAGATGAAAGGCAAGCAGGATGGGTACTCTCTGCAGTGGGCCCAGCTGTCTCTTCACCCTCCTCCTCCTCCTGAGGCTCCTCCCCCTCCTCCGCCTCCAAAACACGCTGAGATATAGACATGAGGGTGCTCTGACTATCCAGCGACATACTGTCTTCCCCCGTCTCCTGTTCCAACCGCAAAGCGTCAGCCTTTATGCTTTGCAGGGCACTTCTCAACAGGCATAGCAGAGGAATGGTGACGCTAATGATTGCAGCATCGCCGCTCACCATCTGGGTAGACTCCTCAAAGTTTCCAAGGACCTGGCAGATATCTGCCTTGCAGGCCCCTCCTCTGTAAAGGAGGCTGACTCCCACTACGCCGCCCATGTTGGAGTTGGTATTCCACTATAGCTCTACACTGCTCATACAGCCTGGCCAACATGTGCAGCGTAGAATTCCACCGTGTGGGCACGTCGCAAAGCTGTCGGTGCACTGGCAGATTAAACCGATGTTGCAGGGTCCGCAGGGTGGCAGCGTCCGTGTTGGACTTGCGGAAATGTGGGCTGACCTGGCGCACCTTGCCGACGAGGTCTGACAAGTCTGGGTAGCTTTTCAGAAACCGCTGCACCACCAAATTAAAGACGTGGGCCAGGCACAGCACGTGCGTGAGGCTGCCGAGCTGCAGAGCCGCCACCAGGTTACGGCCATTGTCACACACGACCATGCCCGGTTGGAGGCTCAGCGGCGAAAGCCAGCGGTCGGTCTGCTCTGTCAGACTATGCAACAGTTCTTGGGCCATGTGCCTCTTCTCTCCTAAGCTGATTAGTTTCAGCACGGCCTGCTGACGCTTGCCCACCGCTGTGCTGCCGCGCCGCGCGACACCGACTGCTGGCGACGTGCTTCTGCTGACACGTCTTCATTGCGAGGTAGAGGTTGCGTTGGAGGAGGAAGAGGAGGAAGGTTTAGTGGAGGTGGCATACACCGCCGCAGATACCCGCACTGAGCTGGGGCCTGCAATTCTGGGGGCGGGTAGGACGTGAGCGGTCCCAGCCTCTACTAAATTCACCCAATGTGCCGTCAGGGAGATATAGTGGCCCTGCCCGTCTGTGCTTGTCCACGTGTCCGTTGTTAAATGGACCTTGCCAGTAACCGCGTTGGTGAGGAAGCGTGGTCGTGCAGGGCTGCGATGGCACACCGTGAAAAATAGTGGCGACTGGGGACAGAGTAGCGTGGGGCCGCCGCCGCCATCATGTTTTTGAAAACCTCCGTTTCCACAAGCCTGTAGGGCAGCATCTCTAGGCTGATCAATTTGGCAATGTGCACGATTAAAGCTATAGCGTGCGGGTGCGTGGCGGCGTATTTGTGCTTTCGCTGCAACGCTTCTGCTAGCGACAGCTGGACGCTGCGCTGAGAGACATTGCTGGATGGGGCCGAGGACAGCGGAGGTGAGGGTGTGGGTGCAGGCCGGGAGGTGCTCGTGCCTGTGTCGTGAGAGGTGGGTTGGATCTGAGTGGCAGGTTGGGGCACAGGGGGAGAGGCAGTGGTGCAACCCGAAGGCGGTGAATGGCCTTCGTCCCACCTTGTGGGGTGCTTGGCCATCATATGCCTGCGCATGCTGGTGAGGCTGGTAGTGGTGGCTCCCCGGCTGATCTTGGCACGACAAAGGTTGTACACCACTGTTCATCGGTCGTCCGCGGCCTCAGGGAAAAACTGCCACACCTTTGAGCACCTTGGCCTCTGCACGGTGGCATGGCGTGAGGGGATGGTTTGTGAAACAGTTGGTGGATTATTCGGTCTGGCCCTGCCTCTACCCCTGGCCACCCCACTGCCTCTTCCAACCTGTCCTGCTGCTGCACTTGCCTCCCCCTTTGAAGACCTGTCCTCTGTTGGCTTATCAAACCAGGTGGGATCAGTCACCTCATCATCCAGCGGCTCTTCCTCCGAATCCTCTGTGCGCTCCTCCCTCGGACTTACTGCCCTTACTACTACCTCACTGATAGACAACTGTGTCTCATCATCATCGACCTCCTCACCCACTGAAAGCTCTTGAGACAGGTGTCGGAAGTCCCCAGCCTCATCCCCCGGACCCCGGGAACTTTCCAAAGGTTGGGCATCGGTCACGACAAACTCCTCAGGTGGGAGAGGAACCATTGTTGCCCAATCTGGGCAGGGACCCGAGAACAGTTCCTGGGAGTCTGCCTGCTCCTCAGAATGTGTCAGTGTAATGGAGTGAGGAGGCTGGGAGGAAGGAGGAGCAGCAGCCAGAGGATTCAGAGTTGCAGCAGTGGACGGCGTAGACAGGTTGCTGGAGACATTGCTGGATGCACTTTCTGCCATCCACGACAGGACCTGCTCACACTGCTCATTTTGTAATAAAGGTCTACGACGTGGACCCAAAAATTGTGATATGAAGCTGGAGACCCCAGAAACTTTCCTCTCTCCTACTCCCGCAGCAGCCGTCTGTGATTCTCCTGGACCAGGAACTCGGCCTATACCCACACCCTCACTTGGAACTCCGCGTCCTCGCCCGCGTCCACAGCCTATAGGCCTACCCCTACCCCTCAGCATGGTGGATTACGAATAGAGCAGACACTGAGCGGTGTAAAAAATGTTTGAATTCTTATTGGCCTGCAGTTGGAGTGAGACAGCGCAAACTGCAGCCAGGAAAAAAATTATTCGGAAGACTGCAAGCACGCCTAGCTGTGCAATAATGAGGTACTACAACTACCAGCAGCCACGGAAATAAATGCAGACGGTCACAGGTAGCCCTAAACAGGTGCTTTTTTGGGGTACTTGTTGACAGGATTCTACACTACCACTGTCCCTGCCTCACCAATACTGCCCCTATACTCTGTAGAATTGGCTGCAGACTGAGAGCGCTATAGTCTGCAGAGCCCAAGATGAAAAAAACAAAATGGTGCAAAACTGCTCCTAGCAGCCACAACAGTAATGCACACGGTAAGATGTGGCCCTAAGAAGGACCATTGGGGTTCTTGTACACTACCCACTGTCCCTGCCTGACCAATACTGCCCCTATACAGACTGCAGCCTGAGAACGCTATAGCCTGCACGCCCGATATAACAAAAGAAAATTATTGTGCAAAACTGCTCCCAGCAGCCACAACTTTAGTGCACTAGGTGAGCTGTGGCCCTAAGAAGGACCGTTGGGGTTCTGGAAAATACTAACACTATCCCTATAGCAGCAGCACCCTCCCTAATCTCTGCCAGCCTGTGTCTGAGAGGAGCCACGGGCGGGGCTGATTTAAATACTCAGGTGTCACTTGATCTCGTCAGCCACTCACTGCTGTGGGGTGGGATAGGGCTGGCATGTCACAGGAGGAAGTTGTAATGCCTTCCCTGCATGTCTATTGGCCAGAAAAGCGCGCTAAACATGCGGGGAAGGAAATGGAATTGACTCGAGTGCCGCGTTGTGTTCGTCTGGAGTAACGAGCATCTCGAGTCCCCTAATACTGGAACGAGCATCAAGCTTGGACCAGTGTGCTCGCTAATCTCTAGTTGTTATATATTATACTGAGGTAACATGAAAGCTACGCTGTGATTGGTTGTTATATATTATACCGCTGAGGTAACATGAAAGCTGTGCTGTGATTGGTGGTTATATATTATACTGAGGTAACATGAAAGCTGCGCTGTGATTGGTTGTTATATATTATACTGAGGTAACATGAAAGCTGCGCTGTGATTGGTTGTTATATATTATACTGAGGTAACATGAAAGCTGCGCTGATTGGTTGTTATATATTATACCGCTGAGGTTACATGAAAGCTGTGCTGTGATTGGTGGTTATATATTATACTGAGGTAACATGAAAGCTGTGCTGTGATTGGTGGTTATATATTATACTGAGGTAACATGAAAGCTGCGCTGTGATTGGTTGTTATATATTATACTGAGGTAACATGAAAGCTGCGCTGATTGGTTGTTATATATTATACCGCTGAGGTTACATGAAAGCTGCGCTGTGATTGGTTGTTATATATTATACCGCTGAGGTTACATGAAAGCGGTGCTGTGATTGGTTGTTATATATTATACTGAGGTAACATGAAAGCTGTGCTGTGATTGGTGGTTATATATAATACTGAGGTAACATGAAAGCTGCGCTGTGATTGGTTGTTATATATTATAGCGCTGATGTAACATGAAAGCTGTGCTGTGATTGGTTGTTATATATTATACTGAGGTAACATGAAAGCTGCTGTGATTGGTTGTTATATATTATACTGAGGTAACATGAAAGCTGCGCTGTGATTGGTTGTTATATATTATAAAGCTGAGGTAACATGAAAGCTGTGCTGTGATTGGTTGTTATATATTATACTGAGGTAACATGAAAGCTGTGCTGTGATTGGTTGTTATATATTATACTGAGGTAACATGAAAGCTGCGCTGTGATTGGTTGTTATATATTATACCGCTGAGGTAACATGAAAGCTGCGCTGTGATTGGTTGTTATATATTATACCGCTGAGGTTACATGAAAGCTGCGCTGTGATTGGTTGTTATATATTATACTGAGGTAACATGAAAGCTGTGCTGTGATTCGTTGTTATATATTATACTGTGGTAACATGAAAGCTGTGATGTGATTGGTTGTTATATATTATACTGCTGAGGTAACATGAAAGCTGTGCTGTGATTGGTTATTTCTCTTGCTGCTGAGGTAACATGAAAGCTGCGCTGTGATTGGTTGTTATATATTATACTGAGGTAACATGAAAGCTGCGCTGTGATTGGTTGTTATATATTATACCGCTGAGGTTACATGAAAGCTGCGCTGTGATTCGTTGTTATATATTATACTGTGGTAACATGAAAGCTGTGATGTGATTGGTTGTTATATATTATACTGCTGAGGTAACATGAAAGCTGTGCTGTGATTGGTTATTTCTCTTGCTGCTGAGGTAACATGAAAGCTGTGCTGTGATTGGTTGTTATATATTATACTGAGGTAACATGAAAGCTGCGCTGTGATTGGTTGTTATATATTATACTGCTGAGGTAACATGAAAGCTGCACTGTGATTGGTTGTTATCTATATATATAAAAACGAGTTTATGTCTGTCTGTCTGTCTTCGCAGCGTCGGGTGAGCTAGTCCTTTATAAATGCTCCCCGCTCAGCGCTTCTATTGGGGGTGAAGCTAGATAAGAAGCCAGCGAGCGGCCGGAAGGACTTTCAGGTTAAATGCTCTACACATCAGCGCTCGTGCAGTCGCTTTACACACTGGTAGCCCAAGTAAAAGGGTGCTGGGACTGTAAATGAGGACAAAGCTCCGCCCCCGAGTGATATCATAGCGGCCATCTTGGCACATAAGTCATTACAGCTGCGTTACAGGAGGAAGCAGTATGAGAGCCGGAAGAGTGTGCGACACAGATAAAGGCCAGCAACAGACAGCCGCATAGGATGTGAGAGACCCAGGGTCAAAGATGTGAGTTGTCAGCCAAAGGGCCCTGATGACCAGGGGCTGAAAGTGACATCACGCCATGTGGAAGAAGAGGGAGTCTCCCTTGTCAAAGGCGACTTGGTCCCTGATTGGCAGATATTGCTGTGGACCCACATGTGACCAACAAGACGTTACTCTCTGCCCACTTTAAGGACTAGGACAGACTGATGTGACTAAGGGAAGGGACTGCGATACAAGGAATGCAGGAATTGTTACAATGTTGTGTGATGCAAGGTCATGTGATATACTGTAACAGAAGCAGCTGTGGGGTAGCAGTGATATGAGCCAGCTAGGGGCGCTGTGAGAGAAAAGCGTATTGGAGGTGATACGGAGCTCCGAACTTGATGTACTCCACGGCGCATGAGGCCGCCATCTTGCCATGTAAGACCATAAAGCCTCCTCCACACGAGCGTATGCGTCTTCATGCTGGCCGCATCGCATCCGGAAAAAAAACGTGAATGAAGAAAAGACGTGATCAAGTTCTGAGCTTCATTAGCGTTTTCTCGTCAATTCATGCAGCCGGGTGCGACGTATTAGCGAACAAATACAGCGCGGCCCGGAAATCCCTCGCTCGGCATAAATCCTCAGAATGACTTCTAATGCCTAACTAGAGGCACCTGGAAGCTTTTACTGGACTTGGACGCAGCTAAACTCCATTTTTTTGCAGCTCCCATAGGAGTCTATAGGAGGCACCAGCGTATATCGGTTGAAAGAGAGAGCAAGAACCATCTATTCCAGTAGCGTATGAATTTGGTCGCCGACTTCACTCACGTATGTCTTTTTTTCGGACACATTCTTTTAACACGACTAAAAATTGGTCATCCTGCTTGTTCAGTAAAGTGACATTTTTGTATCCTCGTCCGTCTGTTACCGCCGCGCACATCATCACCTGCTCCATTACTGCTTCATGAACCAGGAGGAACAGGATGAACAGATGATGTAACGCGACGAATGAAACGGAAATGACTTCCTGGAATGAGAAAGATTTCCATAAACCATAAAGAACTAAAACCAAAGTGCCGTAAATCATCAGCAAGCGCTCCGCCAACGGGGAAGAGCGGAGAAGACGCCTCCTTCTGGGCAGCGATGTGCTGCAGCTTTCATCCGTCCTGCACGGAAATGAGCAGATAGAAGATTTACTCCACTTCCCTGAAATCGCTGCCATTTCCTGCAGGATGACACAGAGGCAGCGATGTCACTTCTCATCAGCCGCTATTGATTGAACCCATAACCCATCTTCACGGCAGAGCATTAATCTTGCATGGGCCGAGCTCTGCGCAGTCACACCATCATCTCGCTCCCTGACATCACAGGCCGCAGCGCTCCCATTGGCCGGCCACACTGACAGCTCATCCTCGGGGACCGACCGATGCTCCAGATTCAGTTTACAAACAATCACATGCCGCTGATGACTTACACATTTACTATAAAGCCGCTGCTGATATCACCCCTGCACCGTCACCCAGCGCTCTGCTGGCACTGCGCATGGCACAAGGCAACTCATACTTCATTAGTGATAATGCCTTCACTCTGCCTAATCAATGCTCTAGTAACTCCTTCACTGCCGCACCCCACCAGGAAAGAGGAGAAGGACATGTAGGTGGTGTAATACAATATAAGAAGGATAGATAGATAGATAGATAGATAGATAGATAGATAGATAGATAGATAGATAGATAGATAGATAGATAGATAGATAGATAGATAGATAGATAGATAGATAGATAGATAGATAGATAGATAGATAGATAGATAGATAGGAGATAGATAGATAGGAGATATAGAGATAGGAGATAGATAGATAGATAGATAGATAGATAGATAGATAGATAGATAGATAGATAGATAGATAGGAGATAGATAGATAGATAGATAAATAGGAGATAGATAGATAGGAGATAGATAGGAGATAGATAGGAGATAGATAGATAGATAGATAGATAGATAGATAGATAGGAGATAGATAGATAGATAGATAGATAGATAGATAGATAGATAGATAGATAGATAGATAGATAGGAGATAGATAGATAGGAGATAGATATGAGATAGATAGATAAATAGGAGATATATAGATAGATAGATAGATAGATAGATAGATAGATAGATAGATAGGAGATAGATAGATATGAGATAGATAGATATAGGAGATAGATAGTTAGATAGATATTGGATAGGAGATAGATAGATAGGAGATAGATAGATATTACCCCTTTACTGTGACATCACTGTGTATTATCTCTGTACTGTGACATCACTGTGTATTATCCCTCTACTGTGACATCACTGTATATTATCCCTGTACTTTGACATCACTGTCTGTATTATCCCTGTGCTATGACATCAGTGTGTGTATCATCCCTGTACTGTGAGATCACTGTGTGTATTACCCCTTTACTGTGACATCATTGTGTGCATTATCCCTCTACTGTGACATCATTGTGTGTATCATCCCTGTACTGTGACATCACTGTGTATTTTCCCTGTACTGTGACATCATTGTGTGTATCATCCCTGTACTGTGACATCACTGTGTATTATCTCTGTACTGTGACATCACTGTGTATTATCCCTGTACTGTGACATCACTGTGTATTATCCCTCTACTGTGACATTATTGTGTGTATCATCCCTGTACTGTGACATCACTGTGTATCATCCCTGTACTGTGACATCACTGTGTATTATCTCTGTACTGTGACATCACTGTGTATTATCCCTGCACTGTGACATCACTGTATATTATCCCTGTACTTTGACATCACTGTGTATATTATCCCTGTACTTTGACATCACTGTCTGTATTATCCCTGTGCTATGACATCAGTGTGTGTATCATCCCTGTACTGTGAGATCACTGTGTGTATTACCCCTTTACTGTGACATCATTGTGTGCATTATCCCTCTACTGTGACATCATTGTGTGTATAATCCCTGTACTGTGACATCACTGTGTATTTTCCCTGTACTGTGACATCATTGTGTGTATCATCCCTGTACTGTGACATCACTGTGTATATTATCCCTGTACTGTGACATCATTGTGTGTATTATCCCTGTACTGTGACATCACTGTGTATATTATCTCTGCACTGTGACATCACTGTGTATTATCCCTGTACTGTGACATCATTGTGTGTATCATCCCTGTACTGTGACATCACTGTGTGTATTATCCCTGTACTATGATATCACTGTGTATCATCCCTGTACTGTGACATCAATGTGTATTATCCCTGTACTGTGACATCACTGTGTATTATCCCTGTAATGTGACATCACTGTGTGTATTATCTCTCTACTGTGACATCACTGTATTATCCCCGTACTGTGACATCACTGTGTATTATCCCTGTACTGTGACATCACTGTGTATTATCCCTGTACTGTGACATCACTGTGTATTATCCCTGTAATGTGACATCACTGTGTGTGTATCATCCCTGTACTGTGACATCACTGTGTGTATTATCGCTGTACTGTGACATCACTGTGTATTATCCCTGTACTGTGACATCACTGTGTATTATCCCTGTAATGTGACATCACTGTGTGTGTATCATCCCTGTACAGTGACATCACTGTGTGTATTATCCCTGTACTGTGACATCACTGTGTGTATTATCCCTGTAATGTGACATCACCGTGTGTATTATTTCTGTGCTGTGACATCACTGTGTATTATCCCTGTAATGTGACATCACCGTGTGTATTATTTCTGTACTGTGACATCACTGTGTATATTATCCCTGTAATGTGACATCACTGTGTGTATTATCCCTGTACTATGACATCACTGTGTATCATCCCTGTACTGTGACATCACTGTGTATCATCCCTGTACTGTGACATCACTGTGTATTATCTCTGTACTGTGACATCACTGTGTGTGTATCATTCCTGTACTGTGACATCACTGTGTGTATTATCCCTGTACTGTGACATCACTCTGTGTATTATCCCTGTAATGTGACATCACTGTGTGCATTATCCCTGTACTGTGACATCACTGTGTATATTATCCCTGTACTGTGACATCATTGTGTGTATCATCCCTGTACTGTGACATCACTGTGTATTTTCCTTGTACTGTGACATCATTGTGTGTATTATCCCTGTACTGTGACATCACTGTGTATATTATCTCTGCACTGTGACATCACTGTGTCCAGTATGTGTGCACTGTGACATCACTGTGTGTATTATCTCTGTACTGTAGCATCACCGTGTGTATTATCCCTGTACTGTGACATCATTGTGTGTATCATCCCTGTACTGTAACATCACTGTGTGTATTATCCCTGTACTGTAACATCACTGTGTGTATTATCCCTGTACTGATATCACTGTGTATTATCCCTGTACTGTGACATCACTGTGTGTATCATCCCTGTACTGTGACATCACTGTGTATTATCCCTGTACTGTGACATCTCTGTGTATTATCCCTGTAATGTGACATCACTGTGTGTGTATCATCCCTGTACTGTGACATCACTGTGTGTATTATCCCTGTACTGTGACATCACTGCGTATTATCCCTGTAATGTGACATCACTGTGTGTATTATCCCTGTACTGTGACATCAATGTGTATCATCCCTGTACTGTGACATCACTGTGTGTATCATCCCTGTACTATGACATCACTGTGTATTATCCCTGTACTGTGACATCACTGTGTATTATCCCTGTAATGTGACATCACTGTGTGTGTATCATCCCTGTACTGTGACATCACTGTGTGTATTATCCCTGTACTGTGACATCACTGTGTGTATTATCCCTGTACTGTGACATCACTGTGTATTATTCCTGTAATGTGACATCACTGTGTGTATTATCCCTGTACTGTGACATCACTGTGTGTATTATCTCTGTACTGTGACATCACTGTGTGTATTATCCCTGTACTATAATATCAATGTGTATCATCCCTGTACTGTGACATCAATGTGTGTATCATCCCTGTACTGTGACATCACTGTGTATTATCCCTGTACTGTGACATCACTGTGTATTATCCCTGCAATGTGACATCACTGTGTGTGTATCATCCCTGTACTGTGACATCACTGTGTGTATTATCCCTGTAATGTGAGATCACTGTGTGTATTATCCCTGTACTGTGACATCACTGTGTGTATTATCTCTGTACTGTGACATCACTGTGTGTATTATCCCTGTACTGTGACATCACTGTGTATTATCCCTGTAATGTGACATCACTGTGTATTATCTCTGTACTGTGACATCACTGTGTGTATTATCTCTGTACTGTGACATCACTGTGTGTATTATCCCTGTACTGTGACATCACTGTGTATTATCCCTGTAATGTGACATCACTGTGTATTATCTCTGTACTGTGACATCACTGTGTGTATTATCCCTGTACTGTGACATCACTGTGCATATTAACCCTGTACTGTGACATCACTGTGTGTATTATCCCTGTACTGTGACATCACTGTGTATTATCTCTGTACTGTGACATCACTGTGTGTATTATCCCTGTACTGTGACATCACTGTGTGTATTATCCCTGTACTGTGACATCACTGTGTATTATCCCTGTAATGTGACATCACTGTGTATTATCTCTGTACTGTGACACCACTGTGTGTATTATCTCTGTACTGTGACATCACTGTGTGTATTATCTCTGTACTGTGACATCACTGTGTGTATTATCCCTGTACTGTGACATCACTGTGTGTATTATCCCTGTACTGTGACATCACTGTGTGTATTATCCCTGTAATGTGACATCACTGTGCATATTAACCCTGTACTGTGACATCACTGTGTGTATTATCCCTGTAATGTGATATCACTGTATTATCCCTGTACTGTGACATCACTGTGTATCATCCCTGTACTGTGACATCACAACACACAAAATACACAGCGGACATTCATAACTGAATGCAACTTACTGGAAAGGGAGTGCAGGGACAGAACTGCATGTAATCTGCGTCCAGGTGTTGTTGTGGACTGGATTTCGAGTAACAGCACCACATCTGGCCATGGGCCGTGCCTAGTATTCAGTTCATCCCCATTCAAGTGAGCGGAGCTGAGCCAGTGTCGCAGTGGATTATTGGGCACACCAGAGGGTGTTATTCTCTCGTAACCCTTCCACTATATAGCAATAGAAGATCACGTTGAATTGCGTTGCAAAATGTGGGATGAGCCAGAGGGGTCGATGGTAACACTGCTACATCTGCAGCGGCGCAGCCCCCTGTCTGCAGATGGGCTCGTTAGATCCAGTGCTATGAAACTATCTGGTGGGCGGTCTTTGTCCCTCGGGGCCCGTCCATAACTATGAGTTTGTCTTGTGCATTTCCGTTGTCAGTGTCTTCAATGTGCATTTGTGATGTGTATTGCAACTCTGCAGCACTGAATGGGTTAATGTATGGAAAATGTATCTTGTTGTGTGTCACGTGATTATGTTTTATATATGTGTATGCAGAAGTGCTAGGTGAGAGAGAAGGTATTCTTGCAAAAGTCAGTGCAAGGTGCAGAGTTGGGAGTTTGCCTCACAAGCCTGCAAGTTAGCAAGTGACCCACACAGACTGATCGGCCTGATGTGTGCCCTGGGCCCTATTCACCCAGGCTTCCCTGCTACTAATATGGAGGACTGAGAGAGGGAGAGGAGCCGCCAGGCAGCGCTGAGTGCTACTTCCAAAATGTGAATGTTGACCAGTAGAGAGCTGGAGAGAAAAAGAGGAGAGCGGCTGGGAGCAGAACCCCACAGATAACTGGGACTGTGGACTCGTCTGTCATCCTGTGATTCCTCTCTGTCACACCACTATGGTGTCTGCACCACTGATATGGTGGCGTGTGTAAAGTTTTGGACTGTAACCTTTATTTGGAGTAAACGAGGTCTACCAACCATTCCTGCTTTTGCTCATAAAGTTATCCCTGTGTGTGGATGTTTATTTCCAACTTCTGGATTCACCGCAGAGGACAGAACGGTGGCGTCACGAGTGACAAAGGACTATAAAGTAGACTGCATACTGGGTTACCCTGTGAAACTCCCCCAGAAGTAACTGGGTCGCAAGTTAGCCCCAAGGGAGGAGATGGTAGAGCCCCGTGACAAGGCCTTATATACCCCGCTATCTCCTTGGCTGTGGGCCAGCTCCTCGGACGCTGCATGGGAACCACCCACTTGACAGATTCATAGTGCTGTGAGCCAAATCCAAGAAGAGTCTGTACAAGGAAAGGGTGGTGAGTATGATGCCAGCAGGGCTGCGGCCACAAAGGTAAGTATCCACACAACAGGTGTGTCCCATCCCTATGTTCCAAGAGCTATAACCTTTTTAGATTTTTCTATCCAGAGAGCCATCAGAGGGCTTCTTGTTTTCCACGGGATCAGTTATGTTCTTTTATTGGCACCATTTAATGCAAGATGTACTAAAAAAAACTTTTAAAATTTTATGTGAATGGAAAGGACAAAAAACACAATCCTGCCGTTCCTTTTCCTGCATCTACTGAGTGGTTAACATCATTCTGCGCGTCGGCTTCAGAGGCTCCAACCACTTGATGAATGAGCTTCTTGTTATGTGGCTCCTACATTGTGGGGTCCAGCAGTCACAGAGCACGGATGAGGCCACACTAGTAGCCACTCATGGGCATAGTGATCTCAGCTTTCACCCTGCATTCTCGTGGCCAGCGCCAACTACGGCCCAACTTTCCATCTTCTATACAAAAAATTGTTTAGGGACAGAAAGCAGGATGAAATCATAGGGGTCAATATATGAGATAGAGACCTCTTTAATTTCAGATTCACATAGTTTCCATCGTTGTTGCTTTTTAACCCCTTCCCACTCCAGGGTGTATACTTACACCCTGGGTGAGTAGAGCGTACCATGAATGGGTGTAAACATAAGTCCTATGGATGGTATCTGGGTCTGCCCTGGCCTATAATTGCTATGAGAAGCGATAATGTACTGCAATATAGCAGTACTGCAATGTACCGTATATACCGGCGTATAAGGCGACGGGGCGTATAAGACGACCCCCCAACTGTCACCTTATACGCCGGTATTCAGTGGAGAAAAAAAAAAAATTTATTACTCACCTGCCCCGGTGTTCTGTCGCGCTCCGGCAGGATGTCGCTCGCTCCGGCAGGCTGTCGCTCGCTCCTCGTCCCCGGCGCAGCATAGCTTTCTGAATGCGGGGCTTGAAATCCCCGCTTCCAGAAAGCTAATACACACGCCGGCAGCCATGACAGCATTGAATGGCTGTGATTGGCTGAAGGCGCACGTGTTAGCAATCACACTATTCAATGATGTCATTGAATAGTGTGATTGGCTGAAGCCACGTGCGCTTTAGCCAATCACAGCCATTCAATGATGTCATGGCTGCCGGCGTGTGTATTAGCTTTCTGGAAGCGGGGATTTCAAGCCCCGCATTCAGAAAGCTATGCTGCGCCGGGGACGAGGAGCGAGCGACAGCCTGCCGGAGCGAGCGACATCCTGCCGGAGCGCGACAGAACGCCGGGGCAGGTGAGTAATGAATTTTTTTTTTTTACACTTTTTTTTTTTTTGAATTACCGGCGTATAAGACGACCCCCGACTGCAGAGCAGATTTTTCGGGGTTCAAAAGTCGTCTTATACGCCGGTATATACGGTATCCTATATGGACAAAAGGATTTGGACACTGCATGTTTTTCAGCAAATATGCAAATCCTGAGTTTGCTGCACGGAATGCTGGGAAGGGCATGGGGAAAATAAAAAACTGCTCATTCTGTAATAACTATTTATTCATCCGATCGAGCGCTTGTGGGGCAAACTGGAGCGACGGGTCCGACACCGCCACCCACGCCCATCCTCACAACAACCTCTTCTCACAGCCTTGCACAAGGAGTGGCGGCTATTCCTACCCGGAGTTAAGACCCATTTAGACATAACGATTGTCGCTCAAAATTCGCTCTAAAGCCACCTTTTGCGCGATAATCATTTTATAAATGCATGACGTTTTCTACATTTCACGTGTGACGCCACCGTTCCTTCTCACCGTAGCTTGTACCCGGTGGATAAATGAAGAGAGTCCACACACACAGTGTAAACTTGATGACTCGGTCACTGGGAGGGCAATGACCGGGAACTTTACTGGAAGCTCTACAGAGTACATTACACACCAGTGCAGGCAGGACAGAGACTGTGAGGTCAAGGGGGAGACACAGGGTGACACCGGGCCTACAGGCCATGCTATCTGTATGGTACCGCTCCTGGAAGGGGAACACTCCGGAGGACGACGGAGGTAGGAATACTCCACTGACACTCAGTACTTGTAGACACTCTGCACGGCGGACTCCTCATTTCACTTGCTCTTCAGATGAAGGTTCCTGGCATAGGGGACCTCAGGATACCTCCCCTCTTCCTCCATCACTTCACCACATGAGGGTTGAAGGTACCCCCAATGTGACAGAAGACTCTCTACCATACCCCAATCAGTGATACTTATAGGGTACAGACATCACGTGACTAGACAGATATTGATACATTTACAGACATATCCCAATCACTTGCAGACATTAACCTCTCACATGCTGCAGCTGTGCAATACACATAACAGCAGACGAGAAACTTTGCACAGTGCATCCACATGGAAGACATGACATGTATAACAATTATGGAGGGGCCAGATATAGGTGCTTCGGGCCACTACATATTCTGGTGGAGGGTGCATCATGGTTTGTGGCTCTGTTAGAGGGGCATCATGGTTTTTGGTTATGGCGGGGGGGGGGCATCATAGTTTGAGGCTCTGGTGGAGGGTGCATCATGGTTTGCGACTCTGTTAGAGGGGGCATCATGATTTGGGGTTATGGTGGAGGGGGCATGATGGTTTGGGGCTCTGGTGGAGAAGACATCATAGCCTGGTGGACGGGACATTATGGTTTGGGGTTGTGGTGAAGAGGACATTATGATTTGGGGCTCTGATGAAGAAGACATCATGGTTTGGGGGTTATGGTGGAGGGGGCATCATCGTTTGGGGCACTGGTGGAGAAGTCATAGTTTGAAGCCTGGTGAAGAGAACATCATGGTTTGTAGCCTGGTGGAGGGGACATCATGGTTTGGGGTTATGGTGGATTGGGCATCATGGTTTGGGGCTCTGGTGAAGAGGACATCATGGTTTGGGGTTATTGTGGAGGGGACATCATGGTTTGGGGTTATGGTGGATGGGGCATCATGGTTTGGGGCTCTGGTGAAGAAGAAATCATGGTTTTGGGTTATGGTGGAGAGGGAATGATGGTTTGAGGCTCACTCTGATCGGCTAACACACTCAGACTAAACACCCCTGTAATACGAACCTCACATGCTCGCCTACAGGACTTCACCAGAGCAGCACCCATCCTCTGGAATGCTCTACCCCAAGGCATCCGGACAATTCTCGATGCACGAAATTTCAGACGTGCCTTAAAAACGCACCTCTTCAGGGAACCATACCAACTCTCCTGACCTAGTCCCTCGCCCCTCCCTGTTTGCTTTATAATGAATGATCTGTACATGAAATTTCCTATTGCCTGTGTTCCCCACTCCCTGCACCTCCTGTACCACCCCCAACCCATTTGTATTTAACCCAATGTATTTCATATTGTAATTGTTGTATTGTTTTGCATTTATCCAGGCCTGAAAGCGCTGCGGAATAAGTTGGTGCTATACAAATAAAGATTATTATTATTATTATCTTGTGAAGAGGACATCACGGTTAGGGGCTCTGGTGAAGATGGCATCATGGTTTGGGGTTATGGTGGAGGGGGCATCATGGTTTGGGGCTCTGGTGGAGGGGACATCATAGTTTGAGGCTCTGGTGAAGGGGACATAATGGTTTGGGGTTATGGTGGAGGGGGCATCAGGGTTTGGGGCTCTGGTGGAGGGGCATCATGGTTTGAGGCTCTGGTGGAGGGGCATCATGGTTTGAGGCTCTGGTGGAGGGCGCATCATGGTTTGAAACCTGGTGGAGCTTCATGGTTTGGGGCTCTGGTGGAGGAAGCATAATGGTTTGAGGCACTGGTGGAGGGTGCATGATGGTTTGTGGCTCTGTTAGAGGGGCATCATGGTTTGTGGTTATGGTGGAGGGGGCGTCATGGTTTGAGGCTCTGGTGGAGGGTGCATCATGGTTTGCGGCTCTGTTAGAGGGGGCATCATGATTTGGGGTTATGGTGGAGGGGGCATGATGGTTTGGGGCTCTGGTGGAGAAGACATCATAGCCTGGTGGACGGGACATTATGGTTTGGGGTTGTGGTGAAGAGGACATTATGATTTGGGGCTCTGATGAAGAAGACATCATGGTTTGGGGGTTATGCTGGAGGGGGCATCATGGTTTGGGGCACTGGTGGAGGAGACGTCATAGTTTGAAGTGTGGTGAAGAGGACATCATGGTTTGAAGCCTGGTGGAGGGGACATCATGGTTTGGGGTTATGGTGGATTGGGCATCATGGTTTGGGGCTCCGGTGAAGAGGACATCATGGTTTGGGCTTATTGTGGAGGGGACATCATGGTTTGGGGTTATGGTGGATGGGGCATCATGGTTTGGGGCTCTGGTGAAGAAGAAATCATGGTTCGGGGTTATGGTGGAGAGGGAATGATGCTTTGAGGCTCTTGTGAAGAGGACATCACGGTTAGGGGCTCTGGTGAAGATGGCATCATGGTTTGGGGCTCTGGTGGAGGGGGAATCATCGTTTGGGGCTCTGGTGGAGGGGACATCATAGTGTGAAGACTGGTGAAGAGGACACCATGGTTTGGGGTTATAGCACGCAAAATAAATTTACTATCAGAGGTATACATACCTATAATCTAACCACATTAAATAATGCAAGGTTCTTAGTATATAATTTGATCAAATTACATTGGCCCATCTACCAACGTCCAGGTGACCAAGCTCTCAGATGGGTCCTAACATTAATAACAGGTGGTGTATCCTAACCTGGGAAAGCTAAGTTCCTACCTCTCAAAATGCTCCTCTCTTGGGACTAAGCCTACAAATAAAACCAGGGAGGGTAGGATACCATATAGATGTTCCAATAGGAGGGACAGGAGGTAAATGGGCAGCAGGTGTGCACGACCCAGTAAAGGCAGCCAAAACTTCACAATATTTGTACAGAAAGAGAAAAAGGCTCTGGTGGAGGGGACATCATAGTGTGAAGACTGGTGAAGAGGACACCATGGTTTGGGGTTATGGTGGAGGGGGCATCACGGTTTAGGACTCTGGTTAAGAGGACATCATGGTTTGGGGCTCTAATGGAGGGGACATCATGGTTTGGGGCTCAGGTGGAGGGGACATCATAGTTTGAAGCCTGAAGAAGAGGACATCATGGTTTGGGGTTATGGTGGAGGGGGCATCATGGTTTAGGACTCTGGTTAAGAGGACATCATGGTTTGGGGCTCTGATGGAGGGGACATCATGGTTTGGGGCTCTGGTGGAGGGGGCATCATAGTGTGAAGCCTGGTGAAGAGGACATCATAGTTTGAAGCCTGAAGAAGAGGACACCATGGTTTGGAGTTATGGTGGAGGGGGCATCATGGTTTAGGACTCTGGTTAAGAGGACATCATGGTTTGGGGCTCTGATGGAGGGGACATCATGGTTTGGGGCTCTGGTGGAGGGGGCATCATAGTGTGAAGCCTGGTGAAGAGGACACCATGATTTGGGGTTATGGTGGAGGGGGCATCATGGTTTAGGACTCTGGTTAAGAGGACATCATGGTTTGGGGGTCTGATGGAGGGGACATCATGATTTGGGGCTCTGTTGGAGGGAACATCATAATGTGAAGCCTGGTGAAGAGGACTTCATAGTTTGAAGCCTGGTGAAGAGGACATCATGGTTTGGGGTCATGGTGGAGGGGGCATCATGATTTGGGGCTGCATGCTCCTGAGCGTCCGGCTGCCTTGTGATCATTGGGGAATAATGAATTCCAAGAGCCATACATTTTTATTTTTTCAGTTGACTTCGCCACGGCAGGGCTGCTTTCTCTTGTGGACAAGTTATATTTTTTATAGTACATATACTAGACTGTATAACTTTATTATTTTTGTAGGGGATTGAGGGTAAAAAGAAATTCTGTCATTTGTACAAAATAAATACCAGAATCACATCGTTCTCCGGCCGCCGCGACTCTGGCGCCACCAAGCTTATACGGGGCTTTCCTATTTTTGTACACAAAAAGAAGCCTGTTTTTTTATGTTAAAGATTTGCGTTTGTGTCGCGCCATTCCAAGAGCCGCAGCGGTTATATCTCATAGAGCTCTACGAGTCGTGTTTTTTGCGGGATGAGCTCTAGTCGTCATTTAGCCCATTTTTTGAACATTTTGATTCCGTTTCTTTCTAGAAGCAAGATTAACAAAATCTGCACTTCTGGCGTGTTTTTTATTTGTATTTCTAGCGACCGTGCGGTATAAGTGATATATTACATGAACTCTTCGGATCACTGCGATTAGGTTAATACCAAATATATGAGCTTGGGGGTTTTTTTGCAATTTTTTACACTTTAAAAAAATATATATATATTTTCATTGCTACATTCAGAGCCCACGGACATTGTCCTTTGCCAGCGGCGCTGTGGGGGGTTTCCTTTTGCAGGACGAGTTGCACTTTCTCCTGGCACCGTCTGTTGGTTGATCTGGGGTTCTGATTGCTTTCTATTCCATTTTTTATAAGGCGAGAGGCAAAATAATCTATTTTTGCCTTGTTTTTGTGTTCTTTTCGTGGGTGCGGGGTGAATAACGTACTAACGTTCTTCTCTGGCTTCTTATGAATGTGGCGATTCCAGATTAGTGATTTTTTTTATAGTAAAGGATCTGATGCTTTTATTTATATTTTTGTGAATTCCTTTATTAACCATATTTTAGCCCCACTAGGGGACTTGAATACCTCCATCTTCTATCATTCTTTTAATACACTGCAACATAAAGCCTACGAAGCTCAGTAAGTGCCAGGCTGTTATCCAACACAGGAGACCTGGGCCAAGTTTCTGATGCAGCGCCATAAAAGCGACTGTGTCAGAATAGGGTCCCTTAAGGACCACCGTGGACAGTTGTTAACAAGAACTTGTTAGAAGGGTTTCTTGACACAAAGTGGCCTTCTGCTGGGATCCCCAGCAAGCTGGCAATTGTTATACAACTTTCCTGCAGCGCCCCCACAGGGGACATGAAGCATTACACAGTGCCCATTGATATCAACGGGTTATCTGCATAGGAGAGAACAGGATGGTCCTCCAGAGAGACCCTCTATAACGGTCTGCCATTTTGGCCATGCGAGGTGGATCCTGATTGGAGGACGCGGCCGCTCAGTTAGTTCCTTGCACAGGATGTACGGGAATGGCTCTTCTAAACTGGAGAATTGCTTTGAACTTGGAAGGAGTGTCCTTTGTGGCAGGTAATTACCGCACCAGGATTAAGCCGAGTACCAAATCTGGAGTTTGCGCTAAACACTTCTATATAGAACCCGTCTGTCCACAAGCTCACTGTTGAGGTGCGACATTTGGGGTCTGCCCATCAGACTGTGGAGGCATCTGAGGGGCTTTCAGATGGAACAATTGTTCAAACGAGTGAAGATAACCAATAATCGATTGGTCTAAAGACGCACCAACGACCGAACGACGTCCACTTATTGTCCGCTTTAAGTACGGGTCATTCATTTGTTCTCACTTTTACGGCGAACGCTAAAGACTGGATGATTCTCGATGCAGCGAGCTACGATGTATCTGCCAGTATAAACATGCTGCCCGCGCCAGCGAGCGAACTCTGACGACAGACGCTCGTTCAAACCATAAATTGGTTTGTCTAAAAGGGCCCTTAGTCTGTGAGGATCCATTGACTTGCAGGAATGCCGCCTTCCAACAGGTGGCGCTGCAGAGACATTGCATCTATTCATGCCCACACAATGCTGGGATTAAGAAGGAAGCCGCGGGAGAAACCAGCTTAGTCACCGCATGTGGCTTCTGGTAACCTACCGAGCCCCGTGCGCAGCGCTGTCAACAGATGACGTCACGGCACGAGACAACCGCGCTTCCCGGCTGACGGACAATCTTCTCCTACTCTTCACTTTTTAATGTAGTTTTTAGGAAAACCGGTTTAGCGAGGACACAAACTAGACAGATGGCTACCGGGTGACGGAGGTCGTCAGATATTAACCCCTTTCCGCTACCGCCCTTTTTGTTTTCCTTTTCATTTTTCCTCCCCACTTTCAAGAATCCTATTTGCCCGTTGCCGCGGCTCCACGAGGGCCGCTGGTTGTGGGACGCCGTGAAGCAACATATAACAGACTGGAAAACCTCTACAATTGTGCCATTTGGGGGAGGGGCTTTAGGGCATCACAGTGCAGTAAAATGACCCATTCTCTTTATTCGGTGGGTCGCTGTGATTACCGCGACACCAACTTTATTCACTGTCGTTTTTTATGTAGTACTACTTAAGGAAAATACTTTGGATCCCGCGAGTTTTTTATTTTTGCGCTGCCACAGCTTTCACTTTTTGCAGGGTGGGTTGTGGTTTAGTCCGGGCTGCGCACCACTTTGTGGTTTAGTCCGCTGTGCGCACCACTTTGTGGTTTATTCCAGGCTGCGCACCACTTTGCGGTTTTAGTCCGGAGTGCACACCACTTTGTGGTTTAGTCCGGGGTGCGCACCACTTTGCGGTTTTAGTCCGGAGTGCGCACCACTTTGTGGTTTAGTCCGGGCTGTGCACCACTTTGCGGTTTTAGTCCGGAGTGCGCACCACTTTGTGGTTTAGTCCGGGGTGCGCACCACTTTGTGGTTTAGTCCGGGGTGCGCACCACTTTGTGGTTTAGTCCGGGCTGCGCACCACTTTGCGGTTTTAGTCCGATGTGCGCACCACTTTGTGGTTTATTCCAGGCTGTGCACCACTTTGCGGTTTTAGTCCGGAGTGCGCACCACTTTGTGGTTTATTCCAGGCTGTGCACCACTTTGCGGTTTTAGTCCGGAGTGCGCACCACTTTGTGGTTTAGTCCGGGGTGCGCACCACTTTGTGGTTTAGTCCGGGGTGCGCACCACTTTGTGGTTTAGTCCGGGCTGCGCACCACTTTGCGGTTTTAGTCCGATGTGCGCACCACTTTGTGGTTTATTCCAGGCTGCGCACCACTTTGTGGTTTAGTCCGGGCTGCGCACCACTTTGTGGTTTGGTCCAATGTGCGCACCACTTTGTGGTTTATTCCAGGCTGCGCACCACTTTGCGGTTTTAGTCCGGAGTGCGCACCACTTTGTGGTTTAGTCCAGGCTGCGCACCACTTTGCGGTTTTAGTCCGGAGTGCGCACCACTTTGTGGTTTAGTCCGGGGTGCGCACCACTTTGCGGGTTTAGTCCGGGGTGCGCACCACTTTGTGGTTTAGTCCGGGCTGCGCACCACTTTGCGGTTTTAGTCCGATGTGCGCACCACTTTGTGGTTTATTCCAGGCTGCGCACCACTTTGCGGTTTTAGTCCGGGGTGCGCACCACTTTGCGGTTTTAGTCCGGGGTGCGCACCACTTTGTGGTTTATTCCAGGCTGCGCACCACTTTGCGGTTTTAGTCCGGGGTGCGCACCACTTTGCGGTTTTAGTCCGGAGTGCGCACCACTTTGTGGTTTAGTCCGGGGTGCGCACCACTTTGTGGTTTAGTCCGGGGTGCGCACCACTTTGTGGTTTAGTCCGGGGTGCGCACCACTTTGCGGTTTTAGTCCGGGGTGCGCACCACTTTGCGGTTTTAGTCCGGGGTGCGCACCACTTTGTGGTTTAGTCCAGGGTGCGCACCACTTTGCAGTTTTAGTCCGATGTGCGCACCACTTTGTGGTTTAGTCCGGGGTGCGCACCACTTTGTGGTTTAGTCCGGGGTGCGCACCACTTTGTGGTTTATTCCAGGCTGCGCACCACTTTGCGGTTTTAGTCCGGAGTGCGCACCACTTTGAGGTTTTGGTCCGATGTGCGCACCACTTTGTGGTTTAGTCCGGGGTGCGCACCACTTTGTGGTCACATTTTTAATTATTTTCTTAGAGATGGAGGTGACCAAGAAGAGCACAGTTGTGGTACTCCGTACCGTTTTCTCTCCCGATGAATAAGGCGTTATTTACTACTTCGCACTTTTAGGATCTTGGCAATACCATTTTGTAATTTTTGATGCGACGACTGGAAAAAGGGACCTTTTGTAAACGTTTAATATTGACAGCCACGGGGAGTGCCGCCTGCAGCCTCATCACACATCTGGTGCCCCTCCGGTCCTCGACAAACTGCCGTCTCCGACCCCCCCGGCAGACGTTACTAACGGCTCCTTCAGACGGACGTTGTCTGCGCAATAAACACAGCAGCGCAGCCCGTGACTTCAATGGGTTCGTACGCACTTGTTTTTTTTGCGTGCGCATTTCTCGTGTGCGCAAAAACTTATGACCTGCTCATATTTCCTATGTGAACCACTGAACTCTATGGGAGGTGCGTAAATGTGCGCGCAAAACCCAAGACCGCGCAATACACGGCGCAAAAAACCACATCTGGACCTCATTAGGCTAAATAGCCTTTTAAATCCTGACGGGGAGGTGTCATACATGAGCGGGCGCTGCGTGCGCAGAACGTACAGCACTGCGCTCCGCTGCGCATTCAAATCAACATTGTTCACTGTGCAAGTACGTGGCGCTGCTGCGACGCGTATGCTGGGCTGAAGCCGCCCTAACTCGCTACATGCTGGTCTGACTGGCCAATCACCACTGCTAGTGCCCCGTGTGCAGCCGGTAGTCAGAGGAGGTGGTTTGACCAGAGGGTCGCTTTCTATGCCACTATGAAAGGTGTCGCGGCTGGCAGCGGTTGCGGGTGGATGTCAGCTGTCACCTGACAGAGCAGCCGCACATGCCATCAGGAAGGGTTAATGACTCAGCACCTCAGGCTGTAGTCTTCGCTCTTTCTCCTCACAGCGCCGGACGAGGGCGCTCTTTCTTGTAACACTCAGATAGACTTTGAACATGTTCAGGTGGGGCGTCCTCATCTACAGGAATCTTCCTCGTCGTTCAGCTTCTTCGTCGTCGTTCAGCTTCTTCGTCGTCGCTCAGCTTCTTCGTCGTCGCTCAGCTTCTTCCTCGTCGCTCAGCTTCTTCCTCGTCGTTCAGCTTCTTCCTCGTCGCTCAGCTTCTTCCTCGTCGCTCAGCTTCTTCCTCGTCGTTCAGCTTCTTCCTCGTCGTTCAGCTTCTTCCTCGTCGCTCAGCTTCTTCCTCGTCGCTCAGCTTCTTCCTCGTCGTTCAGCTTCTTCCTCGTCGCTCAGCTTCTTCCTCGTCGTTCAGCTTCTTCCTCGTCGCTCAGCTTCTTCCTCGTCGCTCAGCTTCTTCCTCGTCGCTCAGCTTCTTCCTCGTCGCTCAGCTTCTTCCTCGTCGTTCAGCTTCTTCCTCGTCGTTCAGCTTCTTCCTCGTCGCTCAGCTTCTTCCTCGTCGTTCAGCTTCTTCCTCGTCGTTCAGCTTCTTTCCCGCTAACGTCTAGTAGAAGTCAGAGGTTTCTGGGAACTCGTCCACGGTTGATTTCACTTTCTAGTTGACTCTCATCGACTCCCTTTCCAGGAATCAGGATGTTCCAGCGTCCGCAGGTCTCGGAGCTGCAAGGTGACGTCCGACTGGCCGGCTCGCACGGAATACGCTGCCCCAATCTCCATTGGCGGCCATGTTGCCACACACAGGCACGGAGAATGGCAGCTCTATCTTGGTGCGTGATGATTGGCGCTTCTATGTGGGATGATCTCTTGGGCGATAATCATTCCAATGCTTAGCACTAGTGAATGGGGGCGGAGCAACCGCGGATCGTGACGGACGCCCGCCTCCATTCGCAGTAAGCAGGCCGCCGTACATAGGTGATGCCGCCTGCTTACACGGAACGATTATCACGCAGATTCTCACTGGAGGCCGAACAACACGCAGCAGAACGCCTGTATACAATATCACATCTGCATTCTCTGATCTGTGGCCCCTGATGCCATAACCGCATCTGTGGACCTTGATGTCATAACCACATCTGTGGCCCCTGATGTCATAACCGCATCTGTGGACCTTGATGTCATAACCACATCTGTGGCCCCTGAGGTCATAACCGCATTTGTGGCCCCTGATGTCATAACCGCATCTGTGGCCCCTGATGTCATAACTGCATCTGTGGCCCCTGATGTCATAACTGCATCTGTGGCCCCTGATGTCATAACCGCATCTGTGGCCCCTGATGTATCCTGGATGGTGGCCCCTGATGTATCCTAGATTGTGGCCCCTGATGTATCCTATCCTATTATATTATGAACAAGCTCCGCCCCCTGGCGAGAAATGTTACAGTAACGGCTTTATCATTGGGAACCACATTTCTCCAAGCGGCGGGAAACACAGTGCCCCCCCCCCCCCGGCTGAGGTCAGGTGACCCTGCAGCCAATCACAGCCCATCACCCCTCACATGCCGGCGGCGACTCCGATTGGCTGCCGCATCACCTGACCTCTGCTTCTGGGATAAACTCCTTCATTTGGGGTTTGGATGCCTTTCACACTTACATATTCAGTACGGCGGCAGTCGGCGTCCCTCAGCGCGGTGGGCGGGGTCTATGGTTGCTTTCTACCGTTTTCTGTGCAGTTCGCAGCTTTTTCTGATCTTCGCTGCGGCGTTACGGAACGTGTTACTAAACCAGCTTGACTTCTCTGAGCGCAGTACTGCGGTGTATTATAAGACTACTGCGGTGTATTATAAGACTGCTGCGCCGCTCTGACGGGAAGGGTTAAGGTGTGACCGCCGTACAGAGGCGCATCGGAGGCCGCTCAGGGCTTTTACCACCAAAGCCATGTCTCTGGTCCACGAGAGCGATGCGTATCCATGGCAACGCCGGTGGCTCTCCCTCCCGCAGGAGTGGCGCGGCGGGCACACGGTCACGCCCTAATGCCGCTCGCAGACGGGCGGCCAGCGCTTCACTTTCTGGGAAATCATTACTTATGTTTGAAGCTCCAAAATTAAAGAAAGAGAAATATAAAAAACACAAAACAACATAAAACGGGGAAAAAATCCCATAAAAAAGATGAAACATGAAAGTAACCGCTAATCCGGCGGCCGAACCTCCTGATCGTCCGGCACCGGCCGCGCGGCCACCAGGGGGAGGCGTTGCCTGGCAACAAGCTTCCGCAAAGCAAAGCAGTAACCAGGAGCACGTCACACGTCACATGACCGCCGGCGTGCGCCGTGACGTCACAGATACTGCGGGTGCGCGCATGCGTGGTGAGCTCTCTGTCCCTGTGCTGGTTGTGACGTGTTTGTCTTCCGGAAAGTGACGTGTCAGTCAGAGGGGGAGCGGGCCGAGAATGTTCTGCGAGCCCCGCCCACTACTATTAACCCTTTCTAGTACTGGGAGCTCCGGAGGGTTCGCGCTCAGGCTACTAACATCCCCTCCGACGTCCGCGCTGCATGTCGTCATAGTGACGTCACGTCTTTCTCACATGACTGGACTGTTAGTCTGAGGTCACATCCGGCGGCCCCTCTGTGGATTTCACCCCTCTAAAAATCCGCACATAATTCAATTTCCACCCTAAGGAATGTGGTTGGCCTGCTGGTGTCCGGGCGCGGCGGCGTCTGTACGAAAACCGCACGAAGGCATAGGAAGCGCGACATCTTAAAAATGTGCTTTTGACTAAAATGGCCCCACAAGTGGCGTCGCCCCGAACCCGCCTGGAAACATACGGAGCAGTTGTGAACGTCCGTCTTTAGCGCGTTGACGCGGCGGGCGTGTAGACTGTGCTGCCGGGTCTACAGACATTCAGAGTAACGCAGTAACATATAGATACAAAGTAACAGAGTGACACAGTATGTGAGGCTGGAGGGAGACCATGTCCGTCCGGTTCAGCCTGTTGTCACCCAACCCCCTCCCCCCTCGTTGATCCAGAGGAAGGCAAAAAAAACCAAGAGGCAGAAGCCAATTAGCGCATCGGCGGGAAAAATCCTTCCCGACTCCATAATGGCAGTCAGAATAATCCCTGGACCAACCTCTGATAGTACCTACCTGCCTGTAAGACCCGGATCACCAACCCCGCTGGTCACCTAATGTCTGTATCCTGTAATATCATAGAAAGACATCCAGTCCCTCTTAACCTCCTCTATGGATCCTGCCATCACCACGTCCTCAGGCAGAGAGTTCCACAGTCTCACTGCTCTTACAGTAAAGAACCCCCTTCTGTGTTGGTGCTGGGGCCTTCTTCCCTCTAGATGTAGGGGGCGCCCTGACGCACCTGTGGGGGTTGGCAGTTTGCTGAACACTTCCATCAGTGCTTCGCGCCCGGGGATGCGATGGTAGTAAACGGTTCTCGCATTGTGGATGCGGCTGGTGCCACCATAACAGTCTTCAGCCTGTCTGAGTGCAGCCGGTGGTTCAGCAGGACTGCCGGCTGGAAGTAACGGATAGTGTTGGCGCTTCAACCAGTGCAGAATCGGTGTCCACCGCCACGAGCGCTCAGGTTGTGGGGGGCAGCAAGCCTAGTCAGGAAACATGTCAGCCGAGCAGGGGAGATGCCGGTGAAGCCAAGTGCGCGGCCCCTTGACCAGATCAGAGGGCAGGGCTTTTAAGGTCAGGTTTCCTGGAAGGTTTTCGGCTCCTGCATCTACGAGGCTTTAGGATCCGTGCGGTAGAACAATCGCATGAAGAATTGGGTTTGGGGCGGATGGCAGGTCCCTGTTTGTTCGCTCCCTGGGTTACGTGGCTCTCCTGTGGGAGCTGTGCCTGTGTATCCACCGATACGTCCTTCCCACAAGGGCAGTGGGTAAATCATGGCACTCTGGAAGATCTGATATCTGTGTCTTGTACATCTGTTGACAAAGCGGTGGATTTAGTGCCAGCGGCGGGAACATGAGCAAGATGGCCAAGCAGAGGTGCAGTCAGCCTTTCGGGGGCTTCCATTGTTACGCGGGTCTGTGCCGCACGCGGGGCCTTCAGTCTCTTATTTGGATTTCTTCAGCTGGTTTGTTGAGTGGTTATTCCAAACGTTAATACATTATCTAGACAACTCTTACAGTGTGGGCCCCGGGTACAATGCCCTGTGTGAGGTGGTACTCGCACCTTTCATAAGATGGCAGATGCGTCTGCCATACCCATGGCGGGAGAGAAAACAGTCAGCCCAACACACACCTCACGTGTGGCATAATTCAGCCATTATACATAACTTGCTTAAGTCTCCAGGTCCCGATGAATTACATCCGAGGACACTAAAGGAAGCAGCGGAGGTAATTGCTGAACCACTCGCCATATCTGTGAACATTCCTGGAGAACAGGAGAAGCCCCAGAAGATTGGAGAAGGGCAAAGGTCTCCATATTAAAGAAGGGGAAGAAGACGGAACCAGGTCTGCACATCCAAGTGGAAGAATGTATCAAGTGGGGACCACAAGGCTCTGTCCGAGGCCCAGTGTTGGCCAACATTGTTATAAATGATCTGGAGGAGGGAATTGGTGGGAAACTGATCAAATGTGCCGACGACACAAAGCTAGGAGGGATAGCTAACACTAGGGAAGAGAGAGAGGATTCAAAAAGATCTAGAAAAGCTTGCACAGTGGGCGGCGACTAACAGAATGGTGTTTAACAAGGAGAAATGCAAAGTCCTACATCTGGGCAAGAAAAATGAAGAAAGCACATACAGAATGGGAGGAATTGGGCTAAGCAGCACATGTGAGAAAGACTTGGGTATACTAATAGATCATAGACTGAACATGAGTCAACAGTGTGATGCAGCAGACAAAAAAGCAAACCCAATTCTGGGATGTATTAAGAGAAGCATAGAGTCTAGATCACGTGAGGTCATTACCCCCCTCTACTCTTCCTTAGTCAGACCTCATCTGGAATACTGGGTCCAGTTCTGGGCACCCCACTTTATAACAGACATAGACAAACTGGAGCAAGTTCAGAGAAGAGTTACCAAGATGGTGTGCGGTCTGCAAATCATGTCCTATGAGGAACGGTTAAAGGATCTGGGAATGTTTAGCAGAAGAGAAGGCTGAGAGGAGACTTAATAGCTGTCTACAAATATCTGAAGGGCTGTCACAGTGCAGAGGGATCAGCCCTATTCTCATCTGTACAAGGAAAGACTAGAAGCAATGGGATGAAACTGAGAGGGAGGAGACACAGATTAGATATTAGACAGGGAGGGGGATCAATGAGTGGAACAGGTTGCCACAGGAGGTGATGAGTTCTCCTTCAATGGAAGACTTCAGAGGCAGACAGACATCTATCTGGGATGATTTAGTGATCCTGCACTGAGCAGGGGGTTGGACTCGAAGACCCCAGAGGTCCCTCTAACTCTACCAGTCTAGAATTCCATTACTTTCTATTGTAGATCGGAATTTCAGACTCACAGCGCTCAGGTCTTTACGGCCAATACAGGGGATTCCCACCAATCACATTAGATCGGACTCTCCACCAGTTTGGGCTCTATTACAGGACTTGGTGCTGTCTTACAGTTTAGGGCTCGGCATGTGGCCGGTAAGCAGAATACGGTTGTTTCTGTTGTATCCTACCAACAGTGGTCCAGATTCGGAGAGTTGGCTCCGGGGTTGTACGCGGATGGCATCCCGCTTTTACTGTAATTCTGGGACCCTGCTGAGGTGTGATTGATGCGCTGATGTGGGGATCTTTGTGGGAAAAGACATGGCAATTCTATGACAGCGTGTGGGAAGAATCCTGTAGGCCTCTGACAGCTCAGCATGGAGGCCTAATGGGTGAAGATGCTCACCAGTAAAGACGAGTATTTTGTCTCACAGCTGACGGTCTCGGTAGGCACTTCTACCTGAAGTGGGTGTGCTTGCCTGGCGTTACCAAGTCCTTTTGGGTGGGCCAAGCACTGGAAGTATAATTCACAGTCGGGATGCTGCTTGCTTTTCAGATTTCCTGCTTTATCTACAAGTATGGAGAACGCCTTTTGGTTCACCTCTACGTAATATTCAAGAAACCCCCCTTAAAAGCTAAACCTTTAATTGATTAACTAAGAACAAATGTGGATTTAACCCTTCATTAGCGTATGCTGATTTAGCTGCCTTTCTTTCATTGCCTCCCGCTGGCTCTGGCAGAAGCGGGCCAAAGGTGGGACTGATGGGTTTTATTTGAACAAGCAGTGGAAGGTTCAAGAAGAGCTGGTGTGAACGTTGCGTCCCGGTGCCCCACCACGGTGCGGGTCATCACAACACTGCGGAATGCACTACCAGATATTTGTGCAGCTCGTTTTGAATATGGTTCAGGGTGGTCTATTTGTGGGGGTTTAGAGGGTCAGAGTTGGTTATTTTGGGTGCAACCTAACGGTGGGTTGGGCGGTGAATGTGGTGGTGGATTGGAGTGCAGGGCAGAACTACCGTAGAACTATCATAGAACATAGTACGGGCTTATTCACACGCACGCATTTGAATTCCGTATTACAAACATGTATAATATGTAGTACATCGCAGCAATTCACATACATTGATTTTCGCATGTCCCACTCACCATAGCGTTCTTATATTGCATATAATACGCATGCTCTATTTTACCGCATATAATGCGCGTACTGCCCTATTGTTCTCTATGGGTGCGTATAAAACGCTGTAAGTTACATATATGCAGCCTTTATACGCACCTTTGATAAGCGACAGAGCGGGATATTTAAAAAAAAATAGGAAAACTGCGCATGACAGCAAGCATGAGATACTGACAGCGAGAGTTAGATACTGAGAACGAGCGTGAGATACTAATAGCGTGCTCGAGATACTGACAGAGTGCACGAGATACTGATACTGTGCGCGAGATACTGACAGAGTGCACGAGATACTGATACTGTGCGCGAGATACTGACAGAGTGCACGAGATACTGATACTGTGCTCGAGATACTGACAGAGTGCACGAGATACTGATACTGTGCTCGAGATACTGACAGTGTGCGCGATATACTGACAGCGTGTGTGAGATACTGACAATTAGCGTGAGATACTTACAGCGTGCGTGAGATACTTACAACGAACGTGAGGTACTGACAGCGTGCGCAAAATACTAACAGCGTGCATGAGATACAGACAGCATGTGTGAGATACTGATAGCGTGCGTAAGGTACTGACAACATACGTGAGATACTGACAATTAGTGTGAGATACTGACAGCGAGCGTAAGATACTGACCATGTGCGTGAGATACTGACAGCATGCGTGAGATACGCTGTCATGCACAGTCCAAGATCGCAGCGATACAGAGTTTAACACATACTGACCTGTGACTCAGCCATAAGTTAGACCAAAAAATACCTCCGTCTCTTCAGTTCAGCCATTTTACCCCCCACCGCCCCACCCCCGCACACACAATTAGAAAAATCCCTGGATCAGTAATCAGCGATACAACAAGTAAAATTGTAACACTCAAGTGCAGAACCTCTTATACTCTTATATCGTATCCCCATCACTGCGTCCTCAGGAGAGAGTTCCATAGTCTTAGTGCTCTTACAGTAAAGAACCCCTTCTATGTTGTAGAAACCTATCATCTAAATGTAAAGAGGGCCCCCTTGTTACAGTCCTGGGTATAATAGATGATGAGAGTTCTCTGTACTGACCCCTGATATATTATACATAGTTATTAGAGCGCCCCCCTTGTTACAGTCCTGGGTATAATAGATGATGAGAGTTCTCTGTACTGACCCCTGATATATTATACATAGTTATTAGAGCGCCCCCCTTGTTACAGTCCCGGGTATAATAGATGATGAGAGATCTCTGTACTGACCCCTCATATATCTATACATAGTTATTAGAGCGTCCCCTTGTTACAGTCCTAGGTATAATAGATGATGGCAGAGATCTCTGTACTGACCCCTCATATATCTATACATAGTTATTAGAGCGCCCCCTTGTTACAGTCCTGGGTATAATAGATGATGAGAGTTCTCTGTACTGACCCCTGATATATTATACATAGTTATTAGAGCGCCCCCCTTGTTACAGTCCCGGGTATAATAGATGATGAAAGATCTCTGTACTGACCCCTCATATATCTATACATAGTTATTAGAGCGTCCCCTTGTTACAGTCCTGGGTATAATAGATGATGGGAGAGATCTCTGTACTGACCCCTGATATATTATGCATAGTTATTAGAGCGCTCCCTTGTCACAGTCCTGGGTATAATAGATGATGGCAGAGATCTCTGTACTGACCCCTGATATATCTATACATAGTTATTAGAGTGCCCCCTTGTTACAGTCCTGGGTATAACAGATGATGGGAGAGATCTCTGTACTAACCCTTGATACACAGTTATTAGAGCGCCCCCTTGTTACAGTCCTGGGTATAATAGATGATGGTGGGAGATCTCTGTACTGACCCCTGAAATATTATACATAGTTATTAGTACGCCCCCTTGTCACAGTCCTGGGTATAATAGATGATGGGAGAGATCTCTGTACTGACCCCTGATATATTATACATAGTTATTAGAGCACCCCCTTGTCACAGTCCTGGGTATAATAGATGATATGAGAGATCTCTGTACTGACCTCTGATATATCTATGCATAGTTATTAGAGCGCCCCCTTCTTACAGTCCTGGGTATAGTAGATGATGGGAGAGATCTCTGTACTAACCCTTGATACACAGTTATTAGAGCGCCCCCTTGTTACAGTCCTGGGTATAATAGATGATGGTGGGAGATCTCTGTACTGACCCCTGAAATATTATACATAGTTATTAGTACGCCCCCTTGTCACAGTCCTGGGTATAATAGATGATGGGAGAGATCTCTGTACTGACCCCTGATATATCTATACATAGTTAATAGAGTGTCCCCTTGTTACAGTCCTGGGTATAATAGATGATGGCAGAGATCTCTGTACTGACCCCTGATATATCTATACATAATTATTAGAGCACCCCCTTGTCACAGTCCTGGGTATAATAGATGATGTGAGAGATCTCTGTACTGACCTCTGATATGTCTATGCATAGTTATTAGAGCGCCCCCTTCTTACAGTCCTGGGTATAGTAGATGATGGGAGAGATCTCTGTACTGACCCATGATATATCTATACATAGTTATTAGAGCGCCCCCTTGTTACAGTCCTGGGTATAATAGATGATGGGGGAGATCTCTGTACTGACCCCTGATATATCTATACATAGTTATTAGAACGCCCCCTTGTTACAGTCCTTGGTATAATAGATGATGGCATACATCTCTGTACTGACCCCTGATATATCTATACATAATTATTAGAGCACCCCCTTGTTACAGTCCTGGGTATAATAGATGATGGGAGAGATCTCTGTACTGACCCCTGATATATCTATACATAGTTATTAGAGCACCCCCCTGTTACAGTCCTGGGTATAATAGATGATGGGAGAGATCTCTGTACTGACCCCTGACATATTATACATAGTTATTAGAGCGCCCCCTTGTTACAGTCCTGGGTATAATAGATGATGGGAGAGATCTCTGTACTAACCCCTGATATATCTACACATAGTTAATAGAGCCCCCCCTTGTCACAGTCCTGGGTATAATAGATGAGGAGAGATCTCTGAACTGACCCCTGATATATTATACATATTTATTAGGACGCCCCCTTGTTACAGTCCTGGGTATAATAGATGATAGGAGAGATCTCTGTACTGACCCCTGATATATTATACATAGTTATTAGAGCACCCTCTTGTTACAGTCCTGGGTATAATAGACGATGGTAGAGATTTCTGTACTGACCCCTCATATATTACACATAGTTATTAGAGCACACCCATGTTACAGTCCTGGAAATAATAGATGATTTCAGAGATCTCTGTACTGACCCCTGATACATCAATACATAATTATTAGAGCGCCCCCTTGTTACAGTCCTGGGTATAATAGATGATGAGAGAGATCTCTGTACTGACCCCTGATATATTATACATAGTTATTAGAGCACTCCCCCTGTTACAGTCCTAGGTATAATAGATGATGGGAGAGATGTCTGTACTGACAGCTGATATGCATAGTTATTAGAGCGCCCCCTTGTTACAGTCCTGGGTATAATAGATGATAGGAGAGATCTCTGTACTGACTCCTGATATATTATACATAGTTATTAGAGCGCCCCCTTGTTACAGTCCAGGGTATAATAGATGATGGGAGAGATCTCTGTACTGACCCCTGAAATATTATAAATAGTTATTAGATTACCCCCTTGTTACAGTCCAGGGTATAATAGATGATGGGAGAGATCTCTGTACTGACCCCTGATATATGTATACATTAGAGCACCCCCTTGTTACAGTCCTGAGTATAATAGATGATGTGAGAGATCTGTGTACTGTCCCGTGATTTTTTATACATAGTCATTAGAGCGCCCCCTTGTTACAGTCCTGGGTATAATAAATGATTAGAGAGATCTCTGTATTGTCCCCTCATATATTAGACATAGTTATTAGAGCATCCCCGTGTTACAGTCCTGGATATAATAGATGATGGCAGAGATCCCTGTACTGACCCCTGATATATTGTACATAGATTTTAGAGCGCCTCCTTTTTACAGTCCTGGATATAATAGATGATGAGAGACATCTCTGAACTTTCTCTTGATACATAGTTATTAGAGCACCCCCTTGTTACAGTTCGGGGTATAATAGATGATATGAGAGATCTCTGTACTGACCCCTGATATATTATACATAGTTATTAGAGCGCCCCCTTGTTACAGTCCTGGGTATAATAGATGATGGGAGAGATCTCTGTACTGACTCCTGATATATTATACATAGTTATTAGAGCGCCCCCTTGTTACAGTCCTGTGTATAATAGATGATGGGAGAGATCTCTGTACTAACCCCTTATATATCTACACATAGTTAATAGAGCGCCCCCTTGTTACAGTCCTGGTATAATACATGATGGGAGAGATCTCTGTACTGACCCCTGATATATATATGGTTATTAGAGCACCCCCTTGTTACAGTCCTGGGTATAATAGAGGATGGGAGAGATCTCTGTACTGACCCTGATATATCTATACATGGTTATTAGAGCGCCCCCTTGTAACAGTTCGGGGTATAATAGATGATGTGAGAGATCTCTGTACTGTCCCCTGATATATTATACATAGTTATTAGAGCGCCCCTTGTTACAGTCCTGGGTATAATAGATGATGGGAGAGATCTCTGTACTGACTCCTGATATATTATACATAGTTATTAGAGCGCCCCCTTGTCACAGTTCTGGGTATAATAGATGAGGAGAGATCTCTGAACTGAACCCTTGATATATAATACATATTTATTAGAGCGCCCCTTGTTACAGTTCTGGGTAAATTAGATGATGGAAGAGATTTCTGTACTGACACCTCATATATCTACACACAGTTATTATAGCGCCCCCTTGTTACAGTCTTGGGTATAATAGATGATGAGAGAGATCTGTGTACTGACCACTGATATATTTTACATAGTTATTAGAGCGCCCCCTTGTTACAGTCCTGGGTATAATAGATGATGGAGAGATCTCTGTACTGACCCCTGATATATTATATATAGTTATTAGAGTGTTCCCTTGTTACAGTCCTGAGTATAATAGATGATGAGACAGATCTATGTACTGACCGCTGATATATTATACATAGTTATTAGATCGCCCCCTTGTTACAGTCCTGGGCATAAAAGATGATGGCAGAGATCTCTGTACTGACCATAATATATCTATACATTGTTATTAGAGCGCCCCCTTTGTTACAGTCCTGGATATAATAGATGATGGGAGAGATCTCTGTACTGACCCCTCATATATTATACATAGTTATTAGAGCGCACCGTTGTTACAGTTCTGAGAAAAACAGATGATGGCAGAGATCTCTATACTGACCCCTGATATATCTATACATAGTTATTAGAGCGCCCCCTTGTTACAGTCCTGGGTATAATAGATGATGGTGGAGATCTCTGTACTGACCCCTGATATATTATACATAGTTATTAGAGCGCCCCCTTGCTACAGTCCTGGGTATAATAGATGATGGGAGAGATCTCTGTACTGACCCCTGATATATTATACATAGTTATTAGAGCGCCCCCTTGTTACAGTCCTGGGTATAATAGATGATGGGAGAGATCTCTGTAGTGACCCCTGATATATTATACATAGTTATTAGAGCACCCCCTGGTTACAGTCCTGGGTATAATAGATGATGAGAGAGATCTCTGTACTGACCCCTGATATATTATACATAGTTATTAGAGCGCCCCCTTGTTACAGTCCTGGGTATAATAGATGATGGGAGAGATCTCTGTACTGACCCCTGATATATTATACATAGTTATAAGTGCGGCCCCTTGTTACAGTCCTGGGTATAATAGATGATGGGGGGAGATCTCTGTACTGACCCATCATATATCTATACATAGTTATTAGAGCGCCCCCTTGTTACAGTCCTGGGTATAATAGATGATGGGAGAGATCTCTGTACTGATCCCTGATATATCTATACATAGTTATTAGATCGCCCCCTTGTTACAGTCCTGGGTATAATAGATGATGGGAGAGATCTCTGTACTGACCCCTGATATATCTATACATAGTTATTAGAGCACCCTCTTGTTACAGTCCTGGGTATAATAGATGATGAGAGAGATCTCTGTACTGACCTCTGATATATTATACATAGTTATTAGAGCGCCCCCTTGTTACAGTCCTGGGTATAATAGATGATGGGAGAGATCTCTGTACTGACCCCTGATATATCTATACATAGTTATTAGAGCACCCTCTTGTTACAGTCCTGGGTATAATAGATGATGATAGAGATCTCTGTACTGACCCCTGATATATCTATACATAGTTATTAGAGCGCCCCCTTGTTACAGTCCTGGGTATAATAGATGATGGGAGAGATCTCTGTACTGACCACTGATATATTATACATAGTAATTAGAGCGCCCCCTTGTTACAGTCCTGGGTATAATAGATGATGGGAGAGATCTCTGTACTGACCCCTGATATATTATACATAGTAATTAGAGCGCCCCCTTGTTACAGTCCTGAGTATAATAGATGATGGGAGAGATCTCTGTACTGACCCCTGATATATTATACATAGTTATTAGAGCGCCCCCTTGTTACAGTCCTGGGTATAATAGATGATGATAGAGATCTCTGTACTGACCCCTGATATATCTATACATGGTTATTAGAGCGCCCCCTTGTTACAGTCCTGGGTATAATAGATGATGGGAGAGATCTCTGTACTGACCACTGATATATTATACATAGTAATTAGAGCGCCCCCTTGTTACAGTCCTGGGTATAATAGATGATGGGAGAGATCTCTGTACTGACCCCTGATATATCTATACATAGTTATTAGAGCGCCCCCTTGTTACAGTCCTGGGTATAATAGATGATGATAGAGATCTCTGTACTGACCCCTGATATATCTATACATGGTTATTAGAGCGCCCCCTTGTTACAGTCCTTGGTATAATAGATAATGGGAGAGATCTCTGTACTGACCCCTGATATATTATACATAGTTATTAGAGCGCCCCCTTGTTACAGTCCAGGGTATAATAGATGATGGGAGAGATCTCTGTACTGACCCCTGATATATTATACATAGTTATTAGAGCGCCCCCTTGTTACAGTCCTGGGTATAATAGATGATGGGAGAGATCTCTGTACTGACCCCCTGATATATTATACATAGTTATTAGAGCGCCCCCTTGTTACAGTCCTGGGTATAATAGGTGATGGGGGAGATCTCTGTACTGACCCCCTGATATATTATACATAGTTATTAGAGTGCCCCCTTGTAACAGTCCTGGGTATAATAGATAATGGGAGAGATCTCTGTACTGACCCCTGATATATTATACATAGTTATTAGAGCGCCCCCTTGTTACAGTCCTGGGTATAATAGATGATGGGAGAGATCTCTGTACTGACCCCTGATATATTATACATAGTTGTTAGAGCGCCCCCTTGTTACAGTCCTGGGTATAATAGATGATGGGAGAGATCTCTGTACTGACCCCTGATATATTATACATAGTTATTAGAGCGCCCCCTAAGTACATAAAAAAAGAAATGGAAAAAATTGTAAACAAAATTAATATGTTAATAAATTAGTAACACGAAGCCCACGTTTGATATCACTACATCAGTAACGATTGGTACAATAAATTGAGTGCACTTTTTATCCTATATGGCAAATGGAATAAAAATGGAACTTTTAACATTTCACCTCCCAAATAAAGGCAATGAAAGTGATAAAAAAAAAGCCATGCGTAGCCCAAAATGGTACCAATTACACCTGTAGTTCTCCATGCAAAATAGAGCCCTCGTGCGGCCGCGGGGACGGCAAAGGAAAAAAGTTATGGCTTCTGAAAAGTGAAAATGAAGTTTGTCACATGATTAGATACAAAGTAGGCCGTGTCACTAAGGGGTTAAAGATGATTTCCCCTCTGTTCCGGACCTCATGCCCCTGTGTACCCTCTTTACATGGGACTGCCGCTGAGCCCCTTCAGTATCTCATGACTCCACAAGGCCTCTTTCTGAGGTTTGGGGTTTCTTTGCTCCTCCAGTGTTTGCGGTGCCGCTGCGGCCGTTCCACAAGGTCTCGTTGGGATTACTCACGCCGAGCGGACAGCCGCGCTCCTCCCGCCTCTTCTGTGCGGCTGGAAAGTTTCAGCTTTCCTTTCTTCCTCTCCTGGCTGGATGCAGTAATTGGCGCTCGGGGTTGTGAGTCACGGCGTGTTACTCATGTTTATTACTGTAGCATCTCATCCCAGTAACTGCATGGATACATTGTGCCGCTCGCCACGGACCCCGTACGCCGCACACGCCGCTCGCACTCCTGTGACATGATGTCACCTCCACCCGACCAACTAGTAAACGGTTAAAGCATATGGAAGGAATGAGCCGTAATAAAGTATTAATTACTCGCACAGCTGTGCGCCGCTCTGATCCGCACGGCGATGCCGAAATAAAAACCTCTCCAAATCATCTGTTATTACGGGCGGATGATGCGCGCGGCGTCGGGTTCCGCCTTACGTCATGAGCTTCTTAAATGCGGTGACGGCGATGAGGGCCGAGCGCTGACCGAAGTTGTGCGGACGCCAGATGTGCGACAGGCGGAGATCGGAGGACGCAGGGCGCCGCTGAGGGCGCTATACAGAAATATAAGCAGAGACTCACACAATCATGTGAATGAGCCCAACGGTTCAGATGGGCGTCTGCGCAAACACGCTCGCCTCACAGCAACATATGTGCGCAGTGAACCTGGTTGATTTGTGCGCACATCTGCGCACAGTACTGTACGTTTTTGCGCACGCAGGGCTTTTTCAGGCTGTCTAACCTAATGAGGCCCAGATGGGTTCTATGATTCATGGGATTGCGCAGCATCTTGTGAATTTTTCGCACCTCGCATAGACATCTATGGAAGCCTTTGGTTTGCAAATACGCAGAAAGATGGCGCTCGTACTAGTTACTTGCACGCAACGGAAATGTGCTGAAAAAATCGTTAACCAGAACGAACCCATTGACACTAATGGGTCTATTCTCTGCGTATGGCGTGCGCTATGCGTCCGTGTGAAGCCGCCCGAATACTCTGCGTGATTTTCTCAGTGGTGTAAATAAGCCCTAAGAACGAGGCAGAGCGGACATCCAGACGCCGCGGCGGTCCGACATTCACTCAGACATTTGTGTGTCAGTTATGAGTAATTGGGCTCATTTTTGCGTGTTTTTTACGTAATTCTGATTTTCAACCGTTTTGCCTCCAATTTTTACATACAGAAGAAAAAAAATCCATGATGATTTCTGCGGACTTTTTCCCCAAGGTTACCATGGTTACATGCGATAAAAAAGCATCGCAATGGCATCAAAGACGTGCAAACCGATGTTTTAAAACGCGGCCTTAGCCGTCCGTGGGCGATGAGACGTGACGAGCTGCGGTGTTGGTTTGTCGCCTGAGTGCGGCTGGTAGAATAATTCGCTTTATTGACGGCCGCTTTGTAGTTTTATGATCAGAAAATCAGATGGAAATATCGCAGGCGTGACTATTCCCTAAAATCGTACCAAAGCAGCGTGTCCGGCCGTCCTGCTGCAGCGCTCAGACGCTGCGCCTCCATCTTGGAGCTGGTTGGTCGGTATCATCTGATGCTTTATTACGCTACCTTTGACACTAGTGGTCTTTGAGCTGCGGCCTCGTCGCCCGCGTGTAGGACAGTCCTCATCTGTGGCCATACTCTTTCTTCATGTTATCCTTCGCCCTGGAGGACGGACGCCCGTCTAGCGTGTCTGGCGCTGGGGGGTTGCTGTACAGTTTGCAGCATTTCGTATATTATGAAGCATTGTCCTATACTTTTGGTGCTACAGGTGTATTATTATTTGTGTGTGCCCTTTTTACAGCGGTTACTTTTATCTATAGGACTGGAATAGTTTGTTGCCACCAGGCTGCATCCCTGATGTTCGCTAAGGAACAAAAACATTGCAGCATTTTTTGATCTGGCTACTTGACAGGCGGGACTGTCTGGCACCTATAGTCTGTAATGAATCATAAAATGACCTCACGTGATCTAGACTCTATGCTTCTCTTAATACATCCCAGAATTGGGTTTGCCTTTTTGGCTGCTGCATCACACTGTTGACTCATGTTCAGTCTATGCTCTATTAGTATACCCAAGTCTTTTTCACATCTGCTGCTTAGCCCAATTCCTCCCATTCTGTATGTCCTTTCTTCATTTTTCTTGCCCAGATGTAGGACTTTGCATTTCTCCTTGTTAAACACCATTCTGTTAGTCGCCGACCACTGTGCAAGCTTTTCTAGATCTTTTTGAATCCTCTCTCTCTTCCCTAGTGTTAGTTATCCCTCCTAGCTTTGTGTCATCAGCAAATTTGATCAGTTTCCCACAATTCCCCCCTCCCAGATCATTTATAACAATGTTGACCAACACTGGGCCTCGGACAGAGCCTTGTGGTCCCCACTTGGTACATTCTTCCACTTGGATGTGCAGACCTGGTTCCGTCTTCTTCCCTTTCTTTAATATGGAGATCTTTGCCCTTTTCCAATCTTCTGGGACTTCTCCTGTCCTCCAGGAATGTTCACAGATTATGGTGAGTGGTTCAGCAATGACCTCCGCTGCTTCCTTTAGTATTCTAGGATGTAATTCATCTGGACCTTGAGACTCAAACAAGTTATGTATAATGGCTGAATTATGCCACATGTGAGGTGTGTGGTGGGCCGACTCACTAAAAGGGACACAAGATAAATTTAAGACAACACGGTACTACTGGATGGAATTTTAAGGTTCTATGGAATTCCTTACTATCTATAATATTTGAGTGTCCATGGGTTCTGGACTTTAGGATCCTCAGTATTAGACATATTTGTTTCAACTCCTCACAGATCTGTTCTCCCTTGGCCCATCTTCACGCACTGCCCTTTCTTACTTTGTCATTGTACCCGGGGACCACACATAAAAAGTTGTCTAGATAATACATTAAGGGTTTGAATAACCACTCAAAAAACTGCTGAAAGTATCCAGATAAGAAATTAGATTTGCCTGGCATGACTTGTTTGTTACAAACCCATGCTGGCTCTGGTTAATTACTCCATTCTCATCCAAGTACTTGCATACATGCTGTTTAATAATTTGTTCAGAGATCTTCCCCGGTATAGAAGTCAGGCTCACAGGCCTGTAGTTTCCTGGATCCACCTTCCTCCCTTTTTAAAGATAGGGACAACATTTGCCCTTTTCCAATCTTCTGGGACTTCTCCTGTCCTCCAGGAATTTTCAAAGATTATGGCAAGTGGTTCAGCAATTACCTCTGCTGCTTCATGCCCATACTGTGCCACCTTGCCTCATACTACATGTTATGGGTGTACCTCCTGTGCCCCCTTGCCTCCTACTACATGTGATGGCTGTACATCCTGTTCCCCCTTGCCTCCTACTACATGTCATGGGTCTACCTCCTGTGCCCCCTGTGCCTCCTACTACATGTTATCAGTGTACCTCCTGTGCTCCCCGTACCTCCTACAGCATGTTATGGGTGTGCCCCCCATGCCTCCTACTACATGTTATAGGTGTACCTCCTGTGCCCCCCATGCCTCCTACTACACGTTATGGGTATACCTTCTGTGCCCCTTTGCCTCCTACTACATGTTATGGGTATACCGTCTGTGCCCCCTTGCCTCCTACTACATGTTATCAGTGTACCTCCTGCGCTCCCCTACCTCCTACAGCATGTTATGGGTGTGCACCCCATGCCTCCTACTACATGTTATAGGTGTACCTCCTGTGCCCCCCATGCCTCCTACTACACGTTATGGGTATACCTTCTGTGCCCCTTTGCCTCCTACTACATGTTATAGGTATACCGTCTGTACCCCCTTGCCTCCTACTACATGTTATCAGTGTACCTCCTGCGCTCCCCTACCTCCTACAGCATGTTATGGGTGTGCCCCCCATGCCTCCTACTACATGTTATAGGTGTACCTCCTGTGCCCCCCATGCCTCCTACTACACGCTATGGGTATACCTTCTGTGCCCCCTTGCCTCCTACTACATGTTATGGGTGTACCTCCTGTGCCCCCCGTGCCTCCTGCTACATGTTATGGGTGTACATCCTGTACCCCCCATGTCCCCTGCTACATGTTATGGGTGTACCTCCTGTTCCCACTTTGCCTCCTGTTACATGTTATGGGTGTACCCTCTGTGCCCTCGTGCCACCTACAGCATGTTATGGGTGTACCTTCTGTGTCCTCGTGCCACCTACAGCATGTTATGGGTGTACTTTCTGTGCCCTTGTGCCACCTACAGCATGTTATGGGTGTACCTCTTGTGCCCCCCGTGCCTCTTACTACATGTTATGGGTGTACCTCCTGTGCCCCCCACTACGTTATGGGTGTACCTCCTGCGCCCCCCGTGCCTGCCACTACATGTTATGGCTGTACCTCCTGTGCCTCCTACAGCATGTTATGGGTGTACCTCTTGTGCCCCCCACTATGTTATAGGTGTACCTCCTGCGCCCCCCGTGCCTCCCACTACATGTTATGGCTGTACCTCCTGTGCCTCCTACAGCATGTTATGGGTGTACCTCCTGTGCCCCCCACTACGTTATGGGTGTACCTCCTGCGCCCCTCGTGCCTCCCACTACATGTTATGGCTGTACCTCCTGCGCCTCCCGTACCTCCTACTACATGTTATCGGTTAACCTCCTACTACATGTTATGGCTGTACCTCCTACAGCCTGTTATGGGTGTAACTCGTGTGCCCCCCACTACATATTATGGCTGTACCTCCTACAGCATGTTATGGGTGTACCTCCTGTGCCCCCCGTGCCTCCCACTACATGTTATGGCTGTGCCTCCTACAGCATGTTATGGGTGTACCTCCTGCGCCTCCCGTACCTCCTACTACATGTTATCAGTTAACCTCCTACTACATATTATGGCTGTACCTCCTACAGCATGTTATGGGTGTACCTCCTGTGCCCCCCACTACATATTATGGCTGTACCTCCTACAGCATGTTATGGGTGTACCTCCTGTGCCCCCCGTGCCTCCCACTACATGTTATGGCTGTACCTCCTGTGCCTCCTACAGCATGTTATGGTTGTACCTCCTGCGCCTCCCGTACCTCCTACAGCATGGTATGGGTGTACCTCCTGTGCCCCCCACTACGTTATAGGTGTACCTCCTGCACCCCCCGTGCCTCCCACTACATGTTATGGCTGTACCTCCTGTGCCTCCTACAGCATGTTATGGGTGTACCTCCTGCGCCTCCCGTACCTCCTACTACATGTTATCAGTTAACCTCCTACTACATGTTATGGCTGTACCTCCTGTGCCTCCTACAGCATGTTATGGGTGTACCTCCTGCGCCTCCCGTACCTCCTACTACATGTTATCGGTTAACCTCCTACTACATATTATGGCTGTACCTCCTACAGCCTGTTATGGGTGTACCTCCTGTGCCCCCCACTACATATTATGGCTGTACCTCCTACAGCATGTTATGGGTGTACCTCCTGTGCCCCCCGTGCCTCCCACTACATGTTATGGCTGTACCTCCTGTGCCTCCTACAGCATGTTATGGTTGTACCTCCTGCGCCTCCCGTACCTCCTACAGCATGGTATGGGTGTACCTCCTGTGCCCCCCACTACGTTATAGGTGTACCTCCTGCACCCCCCGTGCCTCCCACTACATGTTATGGCTGTACCTCCTGTGCCTCCTACAGCATGTTATGGCTGTACCTCCTGTGCCCCCCACTACATGTTATGGCTGTACCTCCTACAGCATGTTATGGGTGTACCTCCTGTGCCCCCCGTGCCTCCTACAGCATGGTGCCTCCAATGTTATCCAGAACACACGGGGGGTTTTCCCTTATAGATTTAGTATGGGATGTGGAGCTATGAAGACATTCTCTGAGGCCTCAAGAAGGCTCCATTCAGCAACATACGATGAGTCTGTTAGCAGCCATGAGAGGGTCCGGGTGTGAAGCACTGATGTGTGCTGTTAGGGGTCTGGGTATATGGCAGTACTTACAGGGACGAGTGCGATATCCGTCACAGAAGCCTAAATATTGCGCTAGTGCGATGCGATTCACGATAAAATTACGTCGTATGGCTAAATAGGCGATTTTCAAGTGTAATTTTAACGTGCCTGAAAATCACATCTTTTTCAATAGGAAATTCTAAAAATCACATGGCCCTTGCCTGGGTTACACGGACGTGTGAGCAGGACGCCATGTTTTTCTCACCCATTGGAAATAATGGGCAAGATCTTTGCAGAATCGCTGAAAAATAGAACGTGCTGCAATCTTTCAATCTCGCAGATTTGTTACAGGAGCGACAAAACATCGCAAGTAATAGGCTGCAAAAACCTCTCCCGTGTAAAGACGGCCTTGCAGAGAGAGGGGGATACAAGGCGCCGCTGTCCAGATGAGGCCGTAGACTGGGTGCCAGAAAGTGCAATATACTAACCGCGTTGTTGTCCGTCATCGCCTTCGTGCGTTGTAGTGAACTCACTATAGAGTGTCGGAGGAGTCGGCTGCTGGCGGCCATACTGCTGTATATACACTGCAGGATACAGTATAGGGAACATGCAGAAGTGGGTAGCTGAAAACTAATCAAGCATTTACCCTTCATTAACATTACATTGTTTATCTTTCTACTTTTGCACAATAGATTACAATAAAAGATACTATTGTTGAAAATTATTTATTTTAGTATCACATCACTGAAAGACCCTGAAATTCATAGCATTTCCAGCGGCAGAGCTGTGACATCATAACAGAGTAACATCTAACAGCAACAAAGTAACAGAGTAACATCTAACATAGTAACAAAGTAACAGAGTAACATCTAACATAGTAACAGAGTAAGATCTAAGATAATAACAGAGTAACATGTAACAGCAACAAAGCAAAAGAGTAACATCTAACATAGTAAAGTAACAGAGTAACATTTAACATAGTAACAAAATAACAGAGTAACATCTAACAGAGTAACAGAGTAAGATCTAAGATAATAACAGAGTAACATCTAACATAGCCACAAAGTAACAGAGTAACATCTAACATGGCAACAAAGTAACAGAGTAACATCTAACATGGCAACAAAGTAACAGAGTAACATTTAACATAGTAACAAAGTAACAGAGTAACATCTAACATAATAACAGAGTAACATCTAACATAGCCACAAAGTAACAGAGTAACATCTAACATAGTAACAAAGTAAGAGAGTAGCATCTAACATAGTAACAAAGTAACAGAGTAACATCTAACATAGTAACAGAGTAAGATCTAAGATAATAACAGAGTGACATCTAACATAGTAACAAAATAACAGAGTAACATCTAACAGAGTAACAGAGTAAGATCTAAGATAATAACAGAGTAACATCTAACATAGCCACAAAGTAACAGAGTAACATCTAACATGGCAACAAAGTAACAGAGTAACATTTAACATAGTAACAAAGTAACAGAGTAACATCTAACATAATAACAGAGTAACATCTAACATAGCCACAAAGTAACAGAGTAACATCTAACATAGTAACAAAGTAAGAGAGTAGCATCTAACATAGTAACAGAGTAAGATCTAAGATAATAACAGAGTAACATCTAACATGGCAACAAAGTAACAGAGTAACATTTAACATAGTAACAGAGTAAGATCTAAGATAATAACAGAGTAACATCTAACATGGCAACAAAGTAACAGAGTTACATCTAACATAGCAACAAAGTAACAGAGTAACATCTAACATAATAACAGAGTAACATCTAACATAGCAACAAAGTAACAGAGTAACATCTAACATAGTAACAAAGTAAGAGAGTAGCATCTAACATAGTAACAAAGTACCAGAGTAACATCTAACATAGTAACAGAGTAAGATCTAAGATAATAACAGAGTAACATGTAACAGCAACAAAGCAAAAGAGTAACATCTAACATAGTAACAAAGTAACATTTAACATAGTAACAAAGTAACAGAGTAACATCTAACATAGTAACAGAGTAAGATCTAAGATAATAACTGAGTAACATGTAACAGCAACAAAGCAAAAGAGTAACATTTAACATAGTAACAAAATAACAGAGTAACATCTAACAGAGTAACAGAGTAAGATCTAACATAATAACATAGTAACATCTAACATGGCAACAAAGTAACAGAGTAACATTTAACATAGTAACAAAGTAACAGAGTAACATCTAACATAATAACAGAGTAACATCTAACATAGCCACAGAGTAACAGAGTAGTGTCTACCATAGCAACAAATTAACAGAGTAACATCTAACATAGTAACAAAGTAACAGAGTAACATCTAACATAGTAACAAAGTAACAGAGTAACATTTACCATAGTAACAAGGTAACAGAGTAACATCTAACATAGTAACAAAGTAACAGAGTAACATCTAACATAGCAACAAAGTAACAGAGTAAAATTTAACAGCAACAGAGTAACAGAGTAAAATCTAACATAGTAACAGAGTAACATCTAACATAGTAACAAAGTAACAGAGTAACATCTAACATAGTAACAAAGTAACAGAGTAACATCTAACATAGCAACAAAGTAACATCTAACAAAGTAAGAGAGTAGCATCTAACATAGCAACGAAGTAACAGAGTAAGATCTAACATAGAAACAAAGTAACAGAGTAACATCTAACATAGTAACAAAGTAACATCTAACATAGTAACAGAGTAGCATCTAACATAGTAACAAAGTAACATCTAACATAGTAACAAAGTAACATCTAACATAGTAACAAAGTAACAGAGTAACATGTAACATAGTAACAAAGTAACAGAGTAACATCTAACATAGTAACATCTAACAGCAACAAAGCAACAGAGTAACAAAGTAACATCTAGCTTAGTAACAGAGTAACATCTAACAAAGCAACAAAGTAACAGAGTAACATCTAACATAGTAACAGAGTAACATCTAACAGCAACAAAGTTACATCTAACAAAGTAAGAGAGTAGCATCTAACATAGCAACAAAGTAACAGAGTAAGATCTAACATAGCAACAAAGTAACAGAGTAATATCTAACATAGTAACAAAGTAACAGAGTAACATCTAACATAGCAACAAAGTAACAGAGTAACATCTAACATAGTAACACAGTAACAGAATAACATCTAACATAATAACAGAGTAAAATCTACCATAGCAACAAACTAACAGAGTAACATCTAACATAGCAACAAAGTAACAGAGTAAGATCTAACATAGCAACAAAGTAACATCTAACATAGTAACAAAGTAATATCTAACAAAGTAACAGAGTAACATCTAACATAGTGACAAAGTAACAGAGTAACATCTAACATAGCAACAAAGTAACAGAGTAGCAACTATCATAGTAACAAAGTAACAGAGTAACATCTAACATGGCAAGAAAGTAACAGAGTAACAAAGTAACATCTAACATAGCAACAAAGTAACATCTAACAAAGTAAGAGAGTAGCATCTAACATAGCAACAAAGTAACAGAGTAACATCTAACAAAGTAACAGAGTAACAGAGTAAGATATAACATGGCAACAAAGTAACAGAGTAACATCTAACATAGTAACAAAGTATCAGAGTAACATCTAACATGGCAGCAGAGTAACATCTAACATAGTAACAGAGTAACATCTAACATAGTAACAGAGTAACATCTAACATAGTAACAGAGTAACATCTAACATAGCAACAAAGTAACAGAGTAGCATCTAACATAGCAACAGAGTAACATCTAACATAGTAACAGAGTAACCTGTAACATAGCAACAAAGTAACAGAGTAAGGGCGCCCACCCACTGGCGTTTGCGATTTCCGTGTGTGAAAAACGCCGCGTTTTTCGCGCGTTTTTCGCGGCGTTTTTTGCCGCGTTTTCGCGGCGTTTCCATTAATTTCCATTGACTTTCATGGGTGCATTAGGAGAAAAATAAGGACACATATGCAACTGACAGTTCCTATGTTAAAAAACGCCACGCAACGCAACGCAAAACGCCAGTGGGTGGGCGCCCTAACATCTAACATAGTAACAAAGTAACAGAGTAACATCTAACATAGTAACACAGTAACAGAATAACATCTAACATAATAACAGAGTAAAATCTACCATAGCAACAAACTAACAGAGTAACATCTAACATAGCAACAAAGTAACAGAGTAAGATCTAACATAGCAACAAAGTAACATCTAACATAGTAACAAAGTAATATCTAACAAAGTAACAGAGTAACATCTAACATAGTGACAAAGTAACAGAGTAACATCTAACATAGCAACAAAGTAACAGAGTAGCAACTATCATAGTAACAAAGTAACAGAGTAACATCTAACATGGCAAGAAAGTAACAGAGTAACAAAGTAACATCTAACATAGCAACAAAGTAACATCTAACAAAGTAAGAGAGTAGCATCTAACATAGCAACAAAGTAACAGAGTAACATCTAACAAAGTAACAGAGTAACAGAGTAAGATATAACATGGCAACAAAGTAACAGAGTAACATCTAACATAGTAACAAAGTATCAGAGTAACATCTAACATGGCAGCAGAGTAACATCTAACATAGTAACAGAGTAACATCTAACATAGTAACAGAGTAACATCTAACATAGTAACAGAGTAACATCTAACATAGCAACAAAGTAACAGAGTAGCATCTAACATAGCAACAGAGTAACATCTAACATAGTAACAGAGTAACCTGTAACATAGCAACAAAGTAACAGAGTAAGGGCGCCCACCCACTGGCGTTTGCGATTTCCGTGTGTGAAAAACGCCGCGTTTTTCGCGCGTTTTTCGCGGCGTTTTTTGCCGCGTTTTCGCGGCGTTTCCATTAATTTCCATTGACTTTCATGGGTGCATTAGGAGAAAAATAAGGACACATATGCAACTGACAGTTCCTATGTTAAAAAACGCCACGCAACGCAACGCAAAACGCCAGTGGGTGGGCGCCCTAACATCTAACATAGTAACAGAGTAACATCTAACATAGCAACAAAGTAACATCTAACAAAGTAAGAGAGTAGCATCTAACATAGCAACAAAGCAACAGAGTAACATTTAACATAGTAACAAAGTAGCATCTAACATAGTAACAAAGTAACAGAGAAACATCTAACATAGCAACAAAGTAACAGAGTAACATCTAACAAAGTAACAGAGTAACATCCGACATAGTAACAAAGTAACAGAGTAACATTTAACATAGCAAGAAAGTAACAGAGTAACATTTACCATAGTAACAGAGTAACATCTAACATAGTAACAAAGTAACAGAGTAACATCTAACATAGTAACATCTAACAGCAACAAAGTAAAAGAGTAACATCTAACATACAGTTAGGGCCAGAAATATTTGGACAGTAACACAATTTTCGCGAGTTGGGCTCTGCATGCCACCGCATTGGATTTGAAATGAAGCCTCTACAACAGAATTCAAGTGCAGATTGTAACGTTTAATTTAAAGGGTTGAACAAAAATATCTGATAGAAAATGTAGGAATTGTACCCATTTCTTTACAAACACTCCACATTTTAGGAGCTCAAAAGTAATTGGACAAATAAACAGAACCCAAACAAAATATATTTTTTCAATATTTTATTGCGAATCCTTTGGAGGCAATCACTGCCTTAAGTCTGGAACCCATGGACATCACCAAACGCTGGGTTTCCTCCTTCTTAATGCTTTGCCAGGCCTTTACAGCCGCAGCCTTCAGGTCTTGCTTGTTTGTGGGTCTTTCCGTCTGAAGTCTGGATTTGAGCAAGTGAAATGCATGCTCAATTGGGTTAAGATCTGGTGATTGACTTGGCCATTGCAGAATGTTCCACTTTTTTGCACTCATGAACTCCTGGGTAGCTTTGGCTGTATGTTTGGGGTCATTGTCCATCTGTACTGTGAAGCGCCGTCCGATCAACTTTGCAGCATTTGGCTAAATCTGGGTTGAAAGTATATCCCGGTACACTTCAGAATCCATCCGGCTACTCTTGTCTGCTGTTATGTCATCAATAAACACAAGTGACCCAGTGCCATTGAAAGCCATGCATGCCCATGCCATCACGTTGCCTCCACCATGTTTTACAGAGGATGTGGTGTGCCTTGGATCATGTGCCGTTCCCTTTCTTCTCCAAACTTTTTTCTTCCCATCATTCTGGTACAGGTTGATCTTTGTCTCATCTGTCCATAGAATACTTTTCCAGAACTGGACTGGCTTCTTGAGGTGTTTTTCGGCAAATTTAACTCTGGCCTGTCTATTTTTGGAATTGATGAAGGGTTTGCATCTAGATGTGAACCCTTTGTATTTACTTTCATGGAGTCTTCTCTTTACTGTTGACTTAGAGACAGATACACCTACTTCCCTGAGAGTGTTCTGGACTTCAGTTGATGTTGTGAACGGGTTCTTCTTCACCAAAGAAAGTATGCGGCGATCATCCACCACCGTTGTCTTCCGTGGACACCCAGGCCTTTTTGAGTTCCCAAGCTCACCAGTGAATTCCTTTTTTCTCAGAATGTACCCGACTGTTGATTTTGCTACTCCAAGCATGTCTGCTATCTCTCTGATGGATTTTTTCTTTTTTTTCAGCCTCAGGATGTTCTGCTTCACCTCAATTAAGAGTTCCTTTGACCGCATGTTGTCTGGTCACAGCAACAGCTTCCAAATCCAAAACCACACACCTGGAATCAACCCCAGACCTTTTAACTACTTAATTGATTACAGGTTAACGAGGGAGACGCCTTCTGAGTTAATTGCAGCCCTTAGAGTCCATTGTCCAATTACTTTTGGTCCCTTGAAAAAGAGGAGGCTATGCATTACAGAGCTATGATTCCTAAACCCTTTCTCCGATTTGGATGTGGAAACTCTCATATTGCAGCTGGGAGTGTGCACTTTCAGCCCATATTATATATATAATTGTATTTCTGAACATGTTTTTGTAAACAGCTAAAATAACAAAACTTGTGTCACTGTCCAAATATTTCTGGCCCTAACTGTAGCAACAAAGTAACAGAGTAACATCTAACATAATAACAAAGTAACAGAGTAACATCTAACATAGCAACAAAGTAACAGAGTAACATCTAACATAGTAACAAAGTAACAGAGTAACATTTAACATAGAAACCAAATAACAGAGTAACATTTACCATAGTAACAAAGCAACAGAGTAACATCTAACATAGTAACATCTAACAGCAACAAAGTAACACAGTAACATCTAACAAAGTAACATCTAACAGCAACAAAGTTACATCTAACAAAGTAAGAGAGGAGCATCTAACATAGCAACAAAGCAACAGAGTAACATCTAACATAGTAACAAAGTAAAAGAGTAACATTTAACATAGTAACAAAGTAGCATCTAACATAGTAACAAAGTAACAGAGAAACATCTAACATAGCAACAAAGTAACAGAGTAACATCTAACAAAGTAAAAGAGTAACATCCGACATAGTAACAAAGTAACAGAGTAACATTTAACATAGCAAGAAAGTAACAGAGTAACATTTACCATAGTAACAAAGTAACAGAGTAACATCTAACATAGTAACAAAGTAACAGAGTAACGTCTAACATAGTAACATCTAACAGCAACAAGGTAAAAGAGTAACATCTAACATAGCAACAAAGTAAAAGAGTAACATCTAACATAGCAACAAAGTAACAGAGTAACATCTAACATAATAACAAAGTAACAGAGTAACATCTAACATAGCAACAAAGTAACAGAGTAACATCTAACTTAATAACAAAGTAACAGAGTAACATCTAACAGAGTAACAAAGTAACAGAGTAACATTTACCATAGTAACAAAGTAACAGAGTAACATCTAACATAGTAACATCTAACAGCAACAAAGTAACACAGTAACATCTAACAAAGTAACATCTAACAGCAAAAAGTAAGAGAGGAGCATCTAACATAGCAACAAAGTATCAGAGTAAGATCTAACATAGCAACAAAGTAACAGAGTAACATCTAACATAGTAACAAAGTAACATCTAACATAGTAACAAATTAACAGAGTAACATCTAACATAGCAACAAAGTAATAGAGTAACATCTAACGGAGTAACATCTAACAGCAACAAAGTTACATCTAACAAAGTAACAGAGTAACATCTAACATAGTAACATCTAACAGCAACAAAGCAACAGAGTAACATCTAACATAGCAACAAAGTAACAGATTAACATCTAACATAGTAACATCTAACAGCAACAAAGTTACATCTAACAAAGCAAGTGAGTAGCATCTAACATAGCAACAAAGTAACAGAGTAACATCTAACATAGCAACAAAGTAACAGAGTAAGATCTAACATAATAACAAAGTAACAGAGTAACATCTAACATAGTAACAGAGTAACATTTAGCATAGTAACAAAGTAACAGAGTAACAGCTAACATAGCAACAAAGTAACAGTGTAACATCTAACATAGTAACAGAGTAACATTTAGCATAGTAACAAAGTAACAGAGTAACATCTAACATAGCAACAAAGTAACAGAGTAACGTCTAACATAGTAACATCTAAAAGCAACAAAGCAACAGAGTAACATCTAACATAGCAACAAAGTAACATCTAACAGCAACAAAGTTACATCTAACAAAGTAAGAGAGTAGCATCTAACATAGCAACAAAGTAACAAAGTAACATCTAACATAGCAACAAAGTAACAGAGTAAGATCTAACATAGCAATAAAGTAACAGAGTAACATCCAACATAGTAACAAAGTAACAGAGTAACATCTAACATAGTAATAGAGTAACATCTAACAGCAACAAAGTTATATCTAACAAAGTAAGAGAGTAGCATCTAACATAGCAACAAAGTAACAGAGTAAGATCTAACATAGCAACAAAGTAACAGAGTAACATCTAACATAGCAACAAAGTAAGAGAGTAGCATCTAACATAGCAACAAAGTAACAGAGTAAGATCTAACATAGCAACAAAGTAACAGAGTAACATCTAACATAGTAACAAAGTAACAGAGTAACATTTAACATAGTAACGAAGTAACAGAATAACATCTAACATAATAACAGAGTAACATCCAGCATGGCAACAAAGTAACAGAGTAACATCTATCAGCAACAAAGTAACAGAGTAACATCTAACATAGTAACAAAGTAACAGAGTAACATATAACATAGCAACAAAGTAACAGTGTAAGATCTAACATAGCAACAAAGTAACAGAGTAAAATCTAACATAGTAAAAGAGTAACGTCTAACATAATAACAAAGTAACAGAGTAACATCTAACATGGCAAGAAAGTAACAGAGTAAGATCTACCATATCAACAAAGTAACATCTAATATAGCAACAAAGTAACATCTAACATAGCAACAAAGTAACACAGTAAGATCTAACATAGCAACAAAGTAACAGAGTAACATCTACCATGGCAACAAAGTAACAGAGTAACATCTAACATAGTAACAAAGTAACAGAGTAACATCTAGCATAGCAACAAAGTAACAGAGTAACATTTACCATAGGAACAAAGTAACAGCGTTACATCTAACATAGTAACAGAGTAACATCTAACATGGCAACAAACTAACATCTAACATAGCAACAAAGTAACATCTAACAAAGTAAGAGAGTAACATCTAACATAGCAATAAAGTAACAGAGTGACATCTAACATAGTAACAAAGTAACAGAGTAAGATCTAACATAGCAACAAAGTAACAGAGTAACATCTAACATAGTAACAAAGTAACATGGTAACATCTAACATAGTAACAAAGTAAAAGAGTTACATTAAACATAGTAACAAAGTAACATCTATCATAGTAACATCTAACAGCAACAAAGTAACAGAGTAACATCTAACATAGCAACAATGTAACAGAGTAACATCTAACATAGTAATATCTAACAGCAACAAAGCAACAGAGTAACAGAGTAACATCTAAAATAGTAACAGAGTAACATCTAACATAGTAGCAAAGTAACATCTAACAGCAACAAAGTAACAGAGTAACATCTAAAATAGTAGCAGAGTAACATCTAACAAAGTAAGAGAGTAACATCTAACATAGCAATAAAGTAACAGAGTAACATCCAACATAATAACAAAGTAACAGAGTAACATCTAAAATAGTAACAGAGTAACATCTAACATAGTAACAAAGTAGCATCTAACAGCAACAAAGTTACATCTAACAAAGTAAGAGAGTAGCATCTAACATAGCAACAAAGTAACAGAGTAACATCTAACATAGTAACAAAGTAAAAGAGTAACATTTAACATAGTAACAAAGTAACAGAGAAACATCTAACATAGCAACAAAGTAACAGAGTAACATCTAACATAGTAACAAAGTAACAGAGTAAGATCTCACATAGCAGCAAAGTAACAGAGTAAGATCTAACATAGCAACAAAGTAAGATCTAACATAGCAACAAAGTAACATCTAACATAGTAACAAAGTAACAGAGTAACATCTAACATAGTAACAAAGTAACAGAGTAACATCTAACAAAGTAACAGAGTAACATCTAACATAGTAACAAAGTAACAGAGTAACATCTAACATAGTAACAAAGTAACAGATTAACATCTAACATAGTAACAAAGTAACAGATTAAAATTTAACATAGTAACAAAATAACAGAGTAACATCTAACATAATAACAGAGTAACATCTAACATAGCCACAAAGAAAGAGAGTAACGTCTACCATAGCAACAAATTAACAGAGTAACATCTAACATAGTAACAGAGTAACATCTAACAGCAACAAAGTTACATCTAACAACAACAAAGTTACATCTAACAAAGTAAGAGAGTAGCATCTAACATAGCAACAAAGTAACAGAGTAAGATCTAACATAGCAACAAAGTAACAGAGTAAGATCTAACATAGCAACAAAGTAACAGAGTAATATCTAACATAGTGACAAAGTAACATCAAACATAGCAACAAAGTAACAGAGTAACATCTAACATAGTAACAAAGTAACAGAGTAACAAAGTAACATCTAACATAGCACCAAAGTAACATCTAATAAAGTAAGAGAGTAGCATCTAACATAGCAACAAAGTAACAGAGTAACATCTAACATAGTAACAAAGTAAAAGAGTAACATTTAACATAGTAACAAAGTAACAGAGAAACATCTAACATAGCAACAAAGTAACAGAGTAACATTTAACATAGTAACAAAGTAACAGAGTAACATCTAACATAGTAACAAAGTAACAGAGTAACATCTAACATAGTAACAAAGTAACTGAGTAACATCCAACAGCAACAAAGTAACATCTAAAGGCCCAGTTAGACACAAAGATTATTACTCAGAAGCCATCATTACTATACTAATGTACTGGCATAGCAATATAATAGTATAGTAACAATGATATAGTCACACAGAAACAGCAAAATAGGGATATAGAAACACAGAAATGTAGTAATATAGTAACTCAAAGCAGCATGGTAATACAGTAACATAGTACTATAGTAATATAGTAGCATAGCAACATAGTAGTATAGTAACATGGAAACAGTTATTGAGTCACCCGTATATAGTAACATAGTGATATAGTAACAGCAACACAAATGTAGAAATATGATAACATGGTAATATAGTAATATGACAGTATAGTGATATAGCAACAAAGTAATATAGTGGCTCAGCAACATAGCAACATGCTGGTATAGTGACACAGTGATATAGTAACAGTAATATAAAACATAGTAATATAAAACATAGTAACACAATAATATGGTAGCATAGCAGCCTAGTAATACAGTGTAATGGAAGCTTAGGGCGAGGACCTCCAAAGTAGTATTTTCTGAAATACTACCTGTACCACATGCCACACAAGAAAAGAGATTAGGGAGGTAAACAAGTGGCTCCAGAGTTGGTGCAGGAAGAAGGGGTTTAGGTTCCTTGATGACTGGGATTACATTTCTGTTGGCTACAGGCTCTATTATAGGGATTGGCTGCATCTCAATAGCAAGTGAAGGTGCAGTTGTGTGGGGTGGGGTGGGGGTGAGGGAGAAGAGGATGGCTAGATGGTTAGAGGGGTGTTTAAACTAGGGACTTGGGGCAACTAGAGAGACATAGGGGGAGATAGTCTCAGGTCACTGTCTGCACTAAGTAATGAAAATGGGGGTGGAGTGATGGGAGGGGTTAGTACAGTTAGAACTGGCAGAATAGTTAGTAGGGATACATGTAATAGAAAAAATAACCAAAACCTTCTAAACTGTACGGTGACTAATGCCAGAATTCTGACCAATTTGATGAATTATGCTAGAAGTCTTGACAAATTAGGGGACTAATGCTAGAAGTCTGACCAATAAGGGGACTAACGCTAGAAGTCTGACCAATAAGGGGACTAACGCTAGAAGTCTGACCAATAAGGGGACTAATGCTAGAAGTCTGACCAATAAGGGGACTGATGCTCAAAGTCTGACCAATAAGGGGACTAATGCTAGAAGTCTGACCAATAAGGGGACTAATGCTAGAAGTCTGACCAATAAGTAGACTAATGCTAGAAGTCTGACCAATGAGGTGACTAATGTTAGAAGTCTGACCAATAAGGGGACTAATACTAGAAGTCTGACCAATAAGTAGACTAATGCTAGAAGTCTGACCAATGAGGTGACTAATGCTAGAAGTCTGACCAATGAGGTGACTAATGCTAGAAGTCTGACAAATAAGGGGACTAATGCTAGAAGTCTGACCAATAAGGGGACTAATGCTAGAAGTCTGACCAATAAGGGGACTAATGCTAGAAGTCTGACCAATAAGGGGACTAATGCTAGAAGTCTGACCAATAAGGGGACTAATGCTAGAAGTCTGACCAGTCAAGTAGATGAACTGGAAGTAATAATGTCTGAGGAAAACTATGTCATAGTTGGTATAACTGAGACCTGGTTGGATAAAAGCTGTAACTGGGCTGTGAACAGGGTTACATGTAGTCATAAAAACAAATGCTCAATTCCTCTTCAACGGTGAAAGCAGGTTCACCAGCATAGAATAAACATTGAGCTCCGGATACGCCGGCAGTCCATCCTGTAGTTATTGGCAAGCAGTGCTGCTGTTTTTAAAGAGTAAAGTATTTTCGCATGTTAGAGCCGGCACTTTGTTTCACTGCTTACAGGGTTACAGTCTGTTCAGAAGGGATCGTAAAAACTGGTAGGGAGGAGGGGCTTGTCTTTATGTAAAATCCTGTTTATAGCCCACATTATGGGAGGGAGATAAACATGTGGAGCCTCTATGGGTAGAGATACACAGAGGGAAGAACAATAATAGTATACACAGTAATTAGAGCGCCCCCTTGTTACAGTCCTGGGAATAAAAGATGATGGAGAGATTTCTGTACTGACCCCTGATATATTATACATAGTTATTAGAGCGCCCCCTTGTTACAGTCCTGGGTATAAAAGATGATGGGAGAGATCTCTGTACTGACCCCTGATATATCTATATATAGTTATTAGAGCACCCCCTTGTTACAGTCCTGGGTATAAAAGATGATGGAGAGATCTCTGTACTGACCCCTGATATATTATACATAGTTATTAGAGCGCCCCCTTGTTACAGTCCTGGGTATAAAAGATGATGGGAGAGATCTCTGTACTGACCCCTGATATATCTATACATAGTTATTAGAGCGCCCCCTTGTTACAGTCCTGGGTATAATAGATGATGGAGAGATCTCTGTACTGACCCCTGATATATATATATATATATATATATATATATATATATATAGTTATTAGAGCGCCCCCTTGTTACAGTCCTGGGTATAATAGATAATGGGAGAGATCTCTGTACTGACCCCTGATATATCTATACATAGTTATTAGAGTGCCCCCTTGTTACAGTCCTGGGTATAATAGATAATGGGAGAGATCTCTGTACTGTCCCTGATATATTATACATAGTTATTAGTGCGCCCCCTTGTTACAGTCCTGGGTATAATAGATGATGGGAGAGATCTCTGTACTGACCGCTGATATATTATACATAGCTATTAGAGTGCCCCCTTGTTACAGTTCTGGGTATAATAAATGATAGGAGAGATCTCTGTACTGACCCCTGATATATAATACATATGTATTAGAGCGCCCCCTTGTTACAGTCCTGGGTATAATAGATGATGGGAGAGATCTCTGTACTGACCGCTGATATATTATACATAGTTACTAGAGCGCCCCCTTGTTACAGTTCTGGGTATAATAGATGATAGGAGAGATCTCTGTACTGACCCCTGATATATCTATACATAGTGATTAGAGCGCCCCCTTGTTACAGTCCTGGGTATAATAGATGATGGGAGAGATCTCTGTACTGACCCCTGATATATAATACATAGTTATTAGAGCGCCCTCTTGTTACAGTCCTGGGTATAATAGATGATGGGGGAGATCTCTGTACTGACTCCTGATATATCTATATATAGTTATTAGAGCGCCCCCTTGTTACTGTCCTGGGTATAATAGATGATGGCAGAGATCTCTGTACTGACCCCTGATAGATCTATACATAGTTATTAGTGCGCCCCCTTGTTACAGTCCTGGGTATAATAGATGATGGGAGAGATCTCTGTACTGACCGCTGATATATTATACATAGCTATTAGAGTGCCCCCTTGTTACAGTTCTGGGTATAATAAATGATAGGAGAGATCTCTGTACTGACCCCTGATATATAATACATATGTATTAGAGCGCCCCCTTGTTACAGTCCTGGGTATAATAGATGATGGGAGAGATCTCTGTACTGACCGCTGATATATTATACATAGTTACTAGAGCGCCCCCTTGTTACAGTTCTGGGTATAATAGATGATAGGAGAGATCTCTGTACTGACCCCTGATATATCTATACATAGTGATTAGAGCGCCCCCTTGTTACAGTCCTGGGTATAATAGATGATGGGAGAGATCTATGTACTGACCCCTGATATATAATACATAGTTATTAGAGCGCCCCCTTGTTACAGTCCTGGGTATAGTAGTTGATGGGGGAGATCTCTGTACTGACTCCTGATATATCTATATATAGTTATTAGAGCGCCCCCTTGTTACTGTCCTGGGTATAATAGATGATGGCAGAGATCTCTGTACTGACACCTGATAGATCTATACATAGTTATTAGAGCGCCCCCTTGTTACAGTCCTGGGTATAATAGATGATGGGGGAGATCTCTGTACTGACCACTGATATATCTATACATAGTTATTAGAGCGCCCCCTTGTTACAGTCCTGGGTATAATAGATGATGGGAGAGATCCCTGTACTGACCCCTGATATATCTATACATAGTTATTAGAGCGCCCCCTTGTTACAGTCCTGGGTATAATAGATGATGGGAGAGATCTCTGTACTGACCACTGATATATCCATACATAGTTATTAGAGCGCCCCCTTGTTACAGTCCTGGGTATAATAGATGATGGGAGAGATCTCTGTACTGACCCCTGATATATTATACATAGTTATTAGAGCGCCCCCTTGTTACAGTCCTGGGTATAATAGATGATGAGAGAGATCTCTGTACTGACCCCTGATATATTATACATAGTTGTTAGAGCGCCCCCCCTTGTTACAGTCCTGGGTATAATAGATGATGGGAGAGATCTCTGTACTGACCCCTGATATATCTATACATAGTTATTAGAGCGCCCCCTTGTTACAGTCCTGGGTATAATAGATGATGAGAGAGATCTCTGTACTGACCCCTGATATATTATACATAGTTGTTAGAGCGCCCCCTTGTTACAGTCCTGGGTATAATAGATGATGGGAGAGATCTCTGTACTGACCCCTGATATATCTATACACAGTTATTAGAGCGCCCCCTTGTTACAGTCCTGGGTATAATAGATGATGGGAGAGATCTCTGTACTGACCCCTGATATATCTATACATAGTTATTAGTGCGCCCCCTTGTTACAGTCCTGGGTATAATAGATGATGGCAGAGATCTCTGTACTGACCCCTGATATATTATACATAGTTGTTAGAGCGCCCCCCCCCTTGTTACAGTCCTGGGTATAATAGATGATGGGAGAGATCTCTGTACTGACCCCTGATATATCTATACATAGTTATTAGAGCGCCCCCTTGTTACAGTCCTGGGTATAATAGATGATGAGAGAGATCTCTGTACTGACCCCTGATATATCCATACATAGTTATTAGAGCGCCCCCTTGTTACAGTCCTGGGTATAATAGATGATGGGAGAGATCTCTGTACTGACCCCTGATATAATATACATAGTTATTAGAGCGCCCCCTTGTTACAGTCCTGGGTATAATAGATGATGGCAGAGATCTCTGTATTATTTTCATTGATGTGCTTTTGGGAAACACTTGACTTTGGTCCCTTTTTTGTGTTTTTTGGGAATGTAAGCAGTGTCTCATTGTATTTTAGAGGTCTCAGCGGTGCAGCGATATAATGTATTTCGATTAGTTTTTCCTGTTCTTATCACCCGGGGTCGCGTGTCCCGAGCCCCATGGACGGTCTGTGACATCGCTCTATTATGAATCACAGATCCATCCGACTCTCATCATTACGTTTTGTTCTTAAGTGGGACCCCATCGGAGTGACATGCGCAGCCCCCCTAATCTGGTGATAAGACCCCTTGGCTTCTCTAGGTGTTAGAGCAAAGGCTAAGTTCTGAAAGTGACACGCAGGTGCGGCGGTCGCGCTCTCTGCGGCGCTCTGACTCATCTGACATTAGGAAAACATCACTTGGTGACAGCAGTCAAACCGAAAGCCGCGCTGTGACTAATAGAGAGAAAGTCTGTAACATATCAGCTGGCTGAAGTAAGAGGCTGCCGATAACAGCTGAAGTAAACAGCGGGGAATACAGCCAGGGGTCATGTGACCGCCAGCATTTCATTCAATAGGTCTAATAACACATCGTAAGCTATAAATAATCCGGCGGACTAATGAGACGATAATAGCGCGGAGAATAATGTCTAAATATAATCCTACAGTAACGGAGCAGCGAGAATAGCCGTGACGTCCGTGTGACCCCCGCGCCGTTACATAACGCCAGCACCACAATACATCATTATTTGCCTTTTTAGTTTTTGCCTTCCTGCATTTTGGCCAACTGCAGCTTCTCTCCTTCCGCCGTCTTTACAGGGTGGGCTGTAAGAACAGCATTTCAGGTTACACATACACTCAATGGCCACTTTATTAGAGACCACCGACTAGTAACATGTCGGACCTTTACCTCCAGAACTGCAGGAGTTAGCTGCATTGTCCATCCACAGGCATCACGGACCCCGGGTGCAACAAAAACACCTTCCACGCCATTACTGCACCTCCTCCAGCCTGACAGAAAGGGGTCAGCGATTCATGCTGCTTGCGCCAAATTCTGACCTCCATCAGCAACATAAATCTGGATCTATCTGACCAGGAGATGTTTCCCCGCTGCTCAGTGATACAAGTTTTGCGCTCTTTTGCCCGCTGGAGTCTGTTTCTCTTAGACACAATGGCGCTGGAACTGGTCGCCCGCTGTTATACCATCCGTGCGGAGGAACGGCGAGTTGTGCGTTCGGACACGTTAGTTGGAGCTCCAGTGTTGTATTCAGCTGACTGTTGGTCAGAACGATTCCTGACATCCTCCTCCGACCCCTTTCAGTGAGGAGTTGTTTCCGTCCGCAGGATCCCCCTGATATGTCCTGCTTAGATGACATCTCCCTTTCATCGCAGTCTGTTCCTCTTTACATCTATTTATATTTTACACACCAGCCAACGGTTTTGGAATTGGTGTTGTAAATAATTTATACATTTCTTGTGCAGACGCGTTACATTCCAAGGATTCTGACTGCCGTCTTTCCTGGCGGAGGGTCCTCAGGGCAGCAGTGGAGGGGGGCTGTTGAGTGTCTGCCCTGGTGGAGGGTCATCAAGGCGCCAGTTGAGGGGGTCTGTTGGGTTTCTGTCCTGGCGGAGGTTTCTCCTTGGTGCCAGTGAAAAGGGTCTCTTGGGTGTCTGTCCTGGCAGAGGGTCCTCAGGGCGCCAGTGGAGGGGGGCTGTTGGGTGTCTGTGCTGGCAAAGGGTCCTCAGGATGCCAGTGGAAGGGGCCTGTTGGGTGTCTGTCCTGGCAGAGGGTCCTCCTTGGTGCCAGTGGAGGGGGTCTGTTGGGTGTCTGCCCTGGCAGAGGGTCCTCAAGTTGCCAGTGGAGGGGGTCTGTTTGGTGTCTGTCCTGATGGATGGTCCTCAGGGTGCCAGTGGAGGGCGTCTGTTGGGTGTCTGCCCTGGCAGAGGGTCCTCAGGACGCCAGTGGAGGGGGTCTGTTTGGTATCTGTCCTGGTAGAGGTTTCTCAAGGCACCACTGGAGGGGGTTTGTTGGGTGTCTGCCCTGGTGCAGGGTCCTCAGGGCACCAGTGGAGGAGGTCCATTTTGTGCTTGCCCTGGTCCTTGGGGCACCAGTGTAGGGGGTCTGTTGGGTGTCTGTCCTGTCCAATGGTCCTTGGGGGGGCAGTAGAGGAGGTCTGTTGGGTGTCTGTCTTGGCAGAGGGTCATCAGGGCGAAAGTAGAGTGCATCTGTGGGTGTCTGTCCTGGTGGAGGGGCCTCAGGGCGCCAGTGGAGGGGGGTTTGTTGGGTGTCTGCCCTAGCGGAGGGTCCTTGGGGCAACAGTGGAGGGAGTTTGTTGTGTGTCTGCCCTGTCAGACGGTCCATTAGGTGTCTGCTTTGGCAGAGGGTCCTCAGGGCGCCAGTGGAGGGGGTCTGTTTGGTGTTTGTCCTGGTGGAGGTTTCTCAAGGCACCACTGGAGAGGGTTTGTTGGGTGTCTGCCCTGGTGGAGGGTCCTCAGGGTGCCGGTGGAGGGGGGTTGTTGGGTGTCTGCCCTGGTGGTGAGTCCTCAGGTTGCCAGTGGAGGGGGTTTGTTGGGTGTCGGTCCTGTCAGACGGTCCATGGGGTGGCAGTGGAGGATGTCTGTTGGGTGTCTGTCTTGGCAGTGGGTTCTCGGGGTGCCAGTAGAGTGCGTCTGTGGGTTTCTGTCCTGGCAGAGGGTCCTCGGGCACCAGTGGAGGGGGTGTTTGGTGCCCTCCTGGCGGAGGGTCCGCGAAGTGCCAGTGGAGGAAGTCTGTTTGGTGTTTGCTCTGGTGGAGGGCCTCTGGGCACCAGTGGAGGGGTTCTGTTGGGTGTCTCTCCTGGCGGAGGGTTCTCCTTGGTGCCACTGGATGTGGTCTGTTGGGTGTCTGTCCTGGCAGAGGGTCCTCCTTGATGCCAGTGGAGGGGGTCTGTTGAGTGTCTGTCCTGGCAGAGGGTCCTTAGGGCACCAGTGGAGGGGGCCTGTTGGGTGTCTGTGCTGGCGGAGGGTACTCAGGATAACAGTGGAAGGGGTCTGTTGGGTGTCTGCCCTGGCGGAGGGTCCTAAAGGCGCCAGTGGAGGGGGTCTGTTGGGTGTCTGCCCTGGCGGAGGGTCCTCAGGGTGCCAGTGGAGGGGGTCTCTTTGGTGTCTGTCCTGGTGGATGGTCCTCAAGGCGCCAGTGAAGGGGTTTGTTGGGTGTCTGCCCTGGCGGAGGGTCCTTAGGGTGCTAGTGGAGGGTGTCTGTTGGGTGTCTGTCCTAGCGCAGGGTCCTCCTTGGTACCAGTGGAGGGGGTCTATTGGGTGTCTGCCCTGGTGGAGGGTCATCGGGGCGCTAGTTGAGGGGGTCTGTTGGGTGTCTGCCCTGGCACAGGGTCCTCAGCGAGCCAGTGAAGGGGGTCTCTTTGGTGCTTTCCCTGGTGGAGGGTCCTTGGGGCATCAGTGGAGGGGGTCTGTTGGGTGTCTGTCCTGTCGGAGGGTCCTTGTGGCGAAAGTAGAGTGCGTCTGTGGTTGTCTGTCCTGGTGGAAGGTCCTCAGGGTGCCAGTGGAGGGGTTTGTTGGGTGTCTGCCCTGGCGGAGGGTCCTTGGGGTGCCAGTGGAGGGGGTCTATTGGGTGTCTGCCCTGGCGGAGGGTCATCAGGGCACCAGTGGAGGGGGTTTGTTGGGTGTCTGCCCTGGTGGAGGGTCCTCAAGGCGTCAGTGAAGGAGGTCTGTGGGTGTCTGTCATAGTGGAGGGTCCTTGGGGTTGCCAGTGGAGGCAGTCTGTTGGGTGTCTATCCTGTCGGAGGGTCCTTGGAGTGGCAGTGGAGGAGATCTGTTGGGTGTCTATCTTGGCAGAGGGTTCTCGGGGAGCTAGTAGAGTGCGTCTGTGGGTGTCTGTCCTGGCGGAGGGTCCTTGGGCACCAGTGGAGGGTGTGTTTGGTGTCTGTCCTGGCGGAAGGTCCTCAAGGTGCCAGTGGAGGAAGTCTGTTTGGTGTTTGCCCTGGTGGGGGGTCCTCTGGGCACCAGTGGAGGCGGGCTGTTGCATGTCTGTCCTGGCGGAGGGACCTTGGGGCGCCAAGAGAGGGCGTCTGTTGGGTGTCTGTCTTGGCAGTGGGCCCTTGGGCGCCAGTGGAGGGGGTGTTTGGTGTCTGTCCTGGCAGAGGGTCCTCGAGGCGCCAGTGGAGGAGGTCTGTTTGGTGTTTCCCTGGTGAAGGGTCCTCTGGGCGCCAGTGGAGGGGGGCTGTTGGATGTCTGTCCTGGCGGTGGTTCCTTGGGCGCCAGTAGAGGGGGCCTGTTGGGTGTCAGTCCTGGCAGAGGGTCTTTGGGGTGCCAATGAAGGGAGTCTCTTGGTGTCTGTCCTGGCAGAGGGTCCTCCGGCCGCCAGTGGAGGGGATACGTACTCTTCTTCAGCAGCGTGCAGATTGATTATTGTCTTCTTGTAAAACTGTCCCTTGTGTGTCTGGAATTAGATTGTGGACCCTAATGGGGAGAAGGACTGATGGGGGTGATGGCCGCCTCTGTGCAGCTGCAGGAGATAATTCACAATTTCTTTAAAATCACTCCTAAGGTGGAGCAGTCTTTGAAACACATTGGCCACTGAAAGTAGTGGCGCACTAGAAACTGGGCCTCATACACACCTGTCTGAGCGGAGCGGACCGCGGGGGGTTGTGTGGTTCCATTTTTGCATTCTCCATACAGATATTCGTTCTACTCTGTTCTATATGGTCACCTTGATAGACTAAACAGTCCTAGTAGGGACAGTGTCAGGACTGGCGGCTCTCGAGGGCTGAGTGCCCGCACCGCCGGTCCTATTATGCAGGCTGTGGGGGTGCGGTGCAGGGGAGCCCCGGTCTTGGTTATCTCCCCTGGCTGCCGACTCCAGCTGTGTGCTCCGCTTGCCAGCCAAGTTGCTAGGAATGCGGCGGGTGCCGTCCCGTGCCGCGGCCCGTTGCCATGACACCCGGGCACGCTGCTCTATCTCCGCTTGTTGTACAGGCGCCTGGGGGTGCTTCCTTCCTGCAGCCTGTTATTGGTTGCTCCTGCTGGCAGGCTCTCTGCCCCAATCAGCTGCCGGTGGGAGTTCTGGCAGCTTTTAATCGTCCCAGTTTCCTCCAGCATTGCCAGTGTATGTCTCCAGGCTACACCCGCGGTATGGGATTGTATTCCCGGCTTTTGACCCACTTGCTTCGGACCTGACCCTGCCTTCGCCTGACCCCTTGTACTGCGTTATTCTCTGTTGCCGGCCTGGATTGCCAACCTGCCTTTGTGTCCCTAGCGAGGTTAGGGACAGTCGCCCAGTTGTCGCCCTAGGGCCTAGCCTGAGGGGGACAAGTAGGTAGGGACAGAGGTTGCGGGTAATTTTCAGGGACTTCCCGTATCCCGGACCCCAGCTCCCTGACAGACCGCACACGGCTGGAGGTGTGGAGATACGAGGGCGCCTCCCATGGATGCACACGGTCTTCTTGCGAGCGGCGGGGATGATGCAACCTGATGTTAGTTCCACTTTATGCCGGAGGCAGACCCGCAGTCACCCTGAAGCCGCCGCGTTCCGTGGATCTTCACGTTCAGCACATTTACTGTTTCTTCCTCCTGGCAGGTTTATAAATATCACTGAGTTGTAACACGTTTTCGCCGGAGCGATTGTCACTGTTTACAGAATCACAGCATGGTAACATGAGCCGCTCCAGCACGTGCCTTCAGTAGATGGCGCTCTAAACCGCCCCAATTTACCCCAATTTCGAGTAGTGTTTTTGTACGCATGGTACGGCGTTGGTCAGCGCTTATGATGGGTGAAGAGGTGCGTTAAAAAAACGTTAAAACGCAGAAAAAAGACCAGGCAGCGCTCGCAGATCACAGCGTCTCTAGAGAGGAGTGATCACTGTAGATAAGGGGTCGGCGATGTATGGATGGAAGCCTGGGACACGAGCCTGCTGGCGGACTGGAAGCGCTTTGGCGCCATTACCTAGCGTGCAAAGAAAGATGCGTTCACCAGTGAACAACTACACGCTAAGCTACAAGACGCGGAAGAGGCACCCGGGAACATCGCAGTGCTGACCACTAATGCAGGCCTCTCTGTGACACCAGGTATGAGAGATCTACGTAACGTGGAGTTGTGGACCCCCAGCCTCGATACGGTCTAGTCCTGTAAGCTGCTTTAAGGGGTCCCTGGTTTTCATCAATCTTGTCTTTACTGCATGGAACCTCCTGGTCATTTCGTCAGGTGTGGTCTTCGTGTCAGCTGATGCAGGTGTGTCCAAAGAGACAGGTGAGGGTGTGGTCAGTAGAACAGGCCAAGGTCAGACTGTGCAGCGTCCAAGGAGACAGCGGGGTGGAGATGTTAAACTTGCCACGGGGCTCTACCATCTCCTCTCCTGAGGGTGGCTCGGGATCTGACCCCGTCGCCGCTGGGGAAGATCGCAGGGATAGTAAGCAGGGTTATCTGTAGTCCAGTTGTCACTCGTGACGCCAACGTTCCACCTCCTGGTGCAGATCCCTCGTTGAAATAAAGTAGACCACACACAGAAGAGTGGGAAGGGCGGTAATGTCCGTTTACTGAACTTCTTGCAAAGTCAGAACAAACCAAACAGTTTCCCTTTTCAGGTGAAGCGTTGAAGCGGTGGAAGCTCCCGGGCTTCGTACAATCCACTACAAATCTCTCGACACTCATTTACTTCTCGGCTCATTCTCTCTCCGTGTACAGAGGATCTCTGAGATGGGGCGGGCGGTAAGCCATCGCTAAGCGTCTTCCATCTCTCCTAGGCTCACACAGGCAGACCGGCTGCAGACAGACTCACCGACTCCACTGCACGGCTTTACGCAACGCAAACATATGTACATAGCGCGATCACGTGACACATGTACATAGCGCGATCATGTGACACATACAAAAGATTACATTTTCAGACAGCACAGAACATGCCAGACATTAACCCATTCAGTCCTGCAATCATCCAATCAAATGCATGCCACAGACAAGACAAAGACATGAGACAGACATGCAACATTGTGGAGGGGCCCCATTAACTGTGGGCCACATAGTCCGTCGGCAGCTCTTGATGCTTGCACTGGCCCTTTATAAGGCGAACGGCAGCAGCTGGAGGACTGCAGGACACGCCGACCAGAAGTGGAGGCGGCCGCAGCTGGTGGCCATGACGGTCTACGGCCGGCGACACACATATGCTTATAAGTACCACAGAGCAATGGCGGAACATCAGTTATAACAAACCATCCATAAAGGGTATGCGGCGGCGGCGGCTCACGGGGTTTTACTTTCGGGGGGATCTCCTTGAGGTTGGTAATGTTCTCTGGTCTCATCATTCAGCCTCTGCTGTGTAACCCGCCGCGGGCTTCAGGAGACTCCGCATCGCGACCTTTGTGGTTGTGGTTTCTTCCCCATGTGTCTCTTCTAACATTCAGCATCTGTGGTGTGCCTTATAACAGGTGATGTAATAGCGGGGTCACCGCTGCAAGCGCAACCTTCTCACTTCTGTCATCTCTGCAACTTCTCATCTAACCTCAAATATCACCGTAGGCGGTGGCTCCTCTTATTGCCAGCGAGGATGACCAGAAATCAGGGTCTGCCTCTGACAGGGAGGGGGTCTTACACCTCTGACGGGTGGTCTCACAGCTCTGATGGGTAGTCTCAGGGATGTGATGGGGAGGGGTTCTCACACCTCTGATGGGGAGGGGGTCTCACACGTCTGACGGGTGGTCTCACAGCTCTGATGGGTAGTCTCAGGGATGTGATGGGGGGGGGGTGTCACACGCCTCTGATGGGTGGTCTCATGCCTCTGCTGGGTGGTCTCTGGCATCTGACGGGGGTGAGGGGTGTCTCTCTCCTCTGATGGGTGGTCTTGGGCATCTGATGGGGAAGGGGGTCTCATGCCTCTCATGTTTCACCACCTTTTGTTTCAGGGATGGCAGTTGTAGGATCAGTAAAAGTAATGACAGCCTAAGGGTGCCCACCCACTGGCGATTTTTTTTCCTGCGATGCTAAATTGCGTTTTGCGTTTTTTCTGAAGAGCAATTAGCATAGAATGTGTTCTTGTCCATTTGGGTTTTTTTTGTTTCGTTGCAATTTTTCACATAGGAACTGTCAGTTGCATATGTCTCCTTATTTTTCTCTTAATGCACCCATGATTGTCAATGGAAATTAACGAAAAAGGCGCGAAAAACGCTGCGTTTTTCACGCACAAAAATCGGCAACGCCAGTGGGTAGGCGCCCTAAGGGTGACTGCCCACTACAGTTTTTTTTCGCTGCAAAATTCGCAGCGTTTTTTTATCCTGCAGGGGTCTATGGGACTTGTAATGTTAAAATCGTGATCGCACAAAATCACAATTTACCGCGAAATCGCGAATTTGCGCGATCGCGATTTTAACATTACAAGTCCCATAGACCCCTGCAGAAAAAAAAAAACCTGTAGTGGGCGGTCACCCTTAATGTCATCCTGGAAGGAGTTTCAGCAGCTGATCTCAGCTACAGATGTCCTCAATGCCTTATCAGTGGTGGTCCACCTGCTGGGACCCTCAAGAACAAAGAGTGACAAGCACCGCCCCCTCTGGCTTTTATCTATTAGAGTGTCACATTTGACCAGGCGCTCCATAGGAATTGCGGCGCAGCCTCTTTCGCTCAGTGTTGCCGATACGGAGCAGTGCGGGCGTTATGGAGCGGCGGTGCCGATATTGTGCGGGCATTACGGAGCATGGGGGCTACGGAGCAGTGCAGGCATTACGGACCAGTGTGTGCGCAGTGAGTGCACTAGACGGCACTCTACACTCCTTCCAGCTGCTTCATAGGGTCAGCAGAACCCACTGGGTTGGACATCACAGTCTACGTAATCACTCTGTGGCCGCGGATCCACGTAAAAATGTCCGTTATAGCGGTCGTCACCCTACTTGGTGGTTTGTGTGATTACAGTAACCCCGCTTGTCTCATGCATCTGGCTCTACCTCCTTCGGGTCGTTGACTTCCATGTTTACAGCCAACCACTAAAGATCTTCTGACTCCACAGTTTCCCCTCGCTGGACTCGCCAGATGTCACATTAGAGAGGAGCGTTATAAGGGAAGATGCCTGAACACGGGGCATATGCTGAGGAGCTGGGAGGGCAAGATGCTGGCTTGTCATGGCGGCACTTACTAGGCTCCCTCCTAAAGGGACGCACGCAGTAAAGGCCAGGGCAGCGCTGGGCCTCTTCCAGGCACCCCCGGCATGGGGATGCCCAATAAACTGGGGAACAGGGGTTGTAGTTATTACGGGTGACTCCACCGTTTCAGTACCCCACGGCATGAGCATCGGCAGGAAAATAAAGGAGCCACAGACTGTAGTTTAGTATCTCAGGTCCCTGGGAACAGTCAAGGCCTGGAATAACTTTTATTTGAGACTCAACGGTTGTAATACAAGGCACAAAATACAAGAGACGGCCATGCACGCAATAAACAGCAGATCTGAGGTCCGGGAGGAAAGGTACGGGTATTATTGTATCTTGTCACCACCAGAATGTACTGGTGGAGATGAGACTTACAGGCTGGTAACGCCCCCTGCAGCTGATTGGCTGCTCAGCTGACTGGCGTCAAGGTCCTGGAAGGACACTAAGCTTCCAGAGGCAGCATGCATAGGAGGACAGCGGCAAACCTTGGAGCCGTGGCGGGGAGGAGCTCTAGGAGATGCAGAGGAGGCAGAGACTGAGCCGCCAGGGGAGGAGAGCGGTAAGCCTGCAGATGGCATGAGAGGCAGCCGTCTGTAATCGACCTACAGCTGCGCCAAGGCTCGGAGCGGTGGCGGCACGGGAGCCTCAGTGCAGGAGGAGCAGCATGTGTATAGATTGTTGCCTGGGCTGGACAGTTAGGGTTAGGGGTTGATGTTCATGTTAGGCTTACATGATTAATTGTAAATACTTCCGTGTTACCCCTGTAACCCTGTAACATGCAAGTATTTACAGCTAATCATCTAAGCCTAACATGAACACCAAACCCTAACCCTAACCGTTCAGCTGCGGCAACAATGTATACACATGCTGCTGCTAGGAGTTTACAGAAGTCACAAATCGGGAGCTAGGGGCGTGGCAGGGGCTTTCCTCCATCCAAGCCCTATCACACTCCTAGCTTCCGGTGGTGACAAGATACAATAACATCAAGACACAGAATGACACCGGTTCTGCAGGCCAAGTTATCTGTCAGGTACCGCTCCTGGACGGGGAGCACTCCGGAGGAGGAAGGGGGTAGTGTCTCTCCACCGACTCTCCGGTAGACCAGAACCTCCATCAGGCGGTCCCAGACTTCAGGACGCACGGGCGCGTCAAACAGACAATTAAGTACCTCTGCACTAGGCCATGACAGACTGGACTTTCTGCTCATTCTCTCTGGGAGTCACTTACAGTTCATGCTGAAGACATGCATTCTGGGAAGTCTCTCCTCTTCTTCCATCTTCAACACATGAGGGCTGAAGGCGCCCCCATGTGTCTTTGTGTTAGGTGGAAGCCAAGATGGAACGCAGATTGAAGGTCTTTTCCCGCTCTCAAGCTCTCACATTTATACCTTCCCTCACACCACATGACAGGATGGAATTGATACATTCACAGGCAGACAGCTCATATTTTGCAGACATTAACCCCTCACACGCTGCAGCTGTGCAATATATACAACAGAATGACAGAGCTTTACACAGACATACATGTATGACATCATGGAGGGGGCCAGGAACGCATGTACTGGGCCACTACACTTGCAGTTGCCTGACCTTTAGGATTGGTCGGGTCAACAATGGCTTCTTTATACATTCATCTATTAATGGGAAACCCATTTTAACCCCTTAAGGACGCGGTGTAGTTTGGTACCTAATGGCATTGCGGTTCCATTTTTTCATCTGCACATTCTATGAGGCTGGTTTGTGCGAGCCGGGGGTGTGGGGTGGGGGTGGGGTTCGCTTTTAATGGCACCATTTCGGAGTACATAGAACTTTTATTAAGTGACTGTTATCTCTGATCTCGGCCTTTAGTGCAGGCTGTATACCCCAAGTGGTGGCCTGGGCTCCTAAGCCCCATCAGTGTGATGTACTACCCACGGCATTATATACTAGAGGGCGGGAAGGCATGAATGTCCGCCCACTCGGGGAGCAATTCGTTTTTCTTGAAGTTGTGACTTATGATGTGTGAATGGGTGCAGGGTGGGCCCTACAGGTCTGCAGTCACATGTCCTAAATTAGTGGGCCCCAGTCGTGGTTCCTGCAGGTGGACCGGCTGCGAGAAATGCATGAATGACTGCAAGAACCCGGTAGCTGAGGGTCCGGATTCCCAAACAACTGGCATCGGGGAGCCCAGGATGTGAGCGTCAATGCCAGGGTAATGAGCGGTGACGCTGTGGCCTCTCATTGGCAAGTTGGAGCGGTCGGGACACGGCGAGTCGGAGCGGTCGAGACACGGCGAGTCGGGACACGGCGAGTCAGAGCGGTCGGGACACGGCGAGTCGGAGCGGTCGGGATACGGCGAGTCGGAGCGGTCGGGACACGGCGAGTCGGAGCGGTCGGGACACGGCGAGTCGGAGCGGTCGGGATACGGCGAGTCGGAGCGGTCGGGACACGGCGAGTCGGAGCGGTCGGGACACGGCGAGTCGGAGCGGTCGGGACACGGCGAGTCGGAGCGGTCGGGACACGGCGAGTCGGAGCGGTCGGGACACGGCGAGTCGGAGCGGTCGGGACACGGCGAGTCGGAGCGGTCGGGATACGGCGAGTCGGAGCGGTCGGGACACGGCGAGTCGGGACACGGCGAGTCGGAGCGGTCGGGACACGGCGAGTCGGAGCGGTCGGGACACGGCGAGTCGGAGCGGTTGGGATACGGCAAGTCCCTCTCATCCAGAGACATCTCACCGATAAAGGAAAGTGAAAGTCGCGCAGGACTGAAGTTTTGTTGTGGTGACAGACGCTTGTTGCTATCCATTATCTGCCGTTTGCTATGGTTACTATCAAGATGACCCTCCCCGTCCAAAGGTGAGCGGCGTCCCTGCCGCCACGCCGCCACTCGTGTCTGCCTGCTTGTACCTAAAGAAGAAGTCACGACAGAAAGAGAAGGCAATAAACCTAAAGACAGAAAGTTCCGGAAGCGTTAAAGTGTTTCCGCGTTTTTCTTCCAGGTTCCTTAGCCGTTCTCCGCAGACTGCAGCGCTGCCGGGGATTCGTCTCAGTGTGTCATGTAGAATGCAACTAATGGAAGGCCATGGGTGGTTCCGCGGGACGCATGTGGGCTGTTGGCGCCGGCATACTGCGGTACAGTGATGCAGCTCCGCCCTGTAACGTGGCGATCTAGGTCCAACCTCCGCGCCGGTTGTCTTACACGTCATCTGTATTTTCTGGAGCTGCAGCGCGCCGCGCTCCCCCCGTCTGCCATCATCTGCCCCTCACAGGGGTCTCCTCACTTCTCCGTGCTGGACGGGTTTGTTCGCATCTTAAAAAACATCGGCGTCTTTAAGTGAGGATTTCTACCGCAATGAGATGAATCCGTGCGCAAAGACCAACGCAGACACAGTTATAGAAGGAGAGGACCAGGTGTGCATGGGTTAATAGTATGGAGGGGCCGAGCTGGTGGAAGGGGCTCGTATTTGCAGCGGTCCGAGCTGCAGCTGCTAATCATGGTCCAGCTTCAAAACATTTACAGGGTGGGTAAGGGGAACCGGCGACCCCCCACAAGGCCGACGCACCAGGAGGTCACATCCCCCTGAGTGCCTTAGTCCAGAAGCCATCCCACGGGTTCGGCGCCATCATGGGACCCCCAGCTGGGCAGGTGCATGCACAGCCAACTTCTGCTTCCTCATGATAGACGGGACCTCCAGGGAGGGAAAGCATCAGAGGTCTCCTCCCCATCCTGGCAATGTCCCGGTCAGGAGGGCAGCCTGCAGAGGGATTGCCGGCTGTGACTCAGTGGGATGCAGCGTTGTCCAGTATGCTGGATCGGCAGTCATCTCCGCCTGAAGCTTTGGGACTCGCGACCGAAACTCTTGGGGTGTGCAGCACCACCTGCCAGTGAAGAGGCGCACTGCAGCGGGGATGAAGATGGTCATGTTACCTGTGACATGTAGGAAACAACCTCTCCGGCGGTTCCTGCTGCGACCGATGGGATTTGTCCTCCATCCGCCCGGATGTTGCGCCTTTGGCTGATTCTGCGCATGTTTACTTCAGGGCTCACGGAGGAAGAGGATGGGCGCGGTGAACATGTTGAGATATTCTCTCATTGGAGAAGTTTAATTTGGATGGGGCGGATGAAAGGAAGAAGGAAGAGGCGGGACGGCGGCGTTATCGGCTTGCTCCTCCTCCTTGGCTACAGGATGGCGTGGGCGAGCTACGATGAGCATGTTCGTCAGCACAAGGCCGTCCGTCTCGGTGGGACCATAAGGATATTGGGTTGTGGATGCCGCCAATGGCAGCTCTCTGAGGGTTTCATTATTCCTTTCGGAGAGATGCCGGAGACTAATTGTTGGCAGCCATGAGTCAGGGTTGCTGTTGGTTGTTCTATGAGTGCCAATGTAGATGTGGAGCGGGGGGGTAAGTTCACGCTGCGCGGCGAGCTCATGGTTCCTCCAAGCCCATCGGCAGAGGAAAGTCTGCAGGTAGCAAGACTACAAAAAGGGAGGGAACGCCATTGAGGGTGGAAGAGATGGCGCCTCTTGCCTCCCCCTCCTCCGAGCCAGGTACCAGACCAGAGGGGGCAGGACTAAACATGGCCATCGGTCGCTCTTCCATGAGGGGGAGGGCAGGCAGTGCCTCCCACTTACAGTCCAACCACCGGGACCCCCAGCAATCCTGACAACGGCGCCCCTGGATGCCCCATCAGTGCACATGCGGGACCACCTCTTTACTCACGGGAGTATTTACTAACACAAGAACATGGTCCGCGGAATGCGGGGAGATAGAGAGCCGCGTACACAAGGGGGTGGTCGCGGCACGGATCTCTCCTCGTGCCTCAAGAGATGAATCGTGATTATGGGAAATGTGTTTTTAAGAGATTTAATGTCTTGTGATCGGCCTGCAGAACCGGCCGGACACTCATCTCGCATCATCTCAACACCCTGCAGAACGTTCCCTATGAGTAGTTGTCAGGTAGTAGATCTATCAACTCCCCCAACCTACACAGTTAAAGGGTTAAAATGTTGCCATGGAGATCGACTGACGTGCGCCCAAATCACCACAAGCACCAAAATTGACACCAAATTTTGGCACATTGGAACTGAGCATGCTCTGAAGGAACGTTCTAGAGACCGGAGCCTTGGCCTCTACGACTACACCATTCATTAGAGGTAATGTTCCTCCTTGTGGATAGCGTCACCAAGGTGCAGCGAGTCTTACGGCCATGCAATGCCCCCCGGGCATCAGGAAGCTGCCTTCCAGTAGGTGGCGCTGTGGAGGCATTTTTCCATCTCCTGTCTACAGATCCGTTATATGGCAGTCACCATGCTCCGCGGTGTCCCCACCCCCGCACTGGATCGTGCTCCGCTGTGTCCCCACCCCCGCACTGGATCGTGCTCCGCTGTGTCCCCACCCCCGTACAGGACCGTGCTCCGCGGTGTCCCCGACCCCCGTACCGGACCTACTGCAGAATGGACTGACTTTTGCATAATTGCACTTTCGGTTTTATAGTCCGTCTCGGTTGGTAAATGTAATGTGACGATTCCATACGGAGCCGCGGAGACAGAGAAGACCATCTCCAGGTGGGACCTTACAGGGGTTCTCTAATTTGCACAGCGCCTACTTTCTAAGAATGGTCCCTCAGCAGATCACAGGTTGTCAGACCCACGACAATTAGCTGGAAGCCGTCAATGTAACTGCAGCCATCTTGTCTGTACATAGCTGTGGTTGGTGGCCAATCTGCTTGAGCTGTAGATAACAGCATTTAGAGATGCTTCACAGCAGTCTCATGGGCCAGTCACACAATGGAGAGTAGAAGACCCATTAACTTCTACGGGAGAGAGTTCTGGCCATGTTTTGCTATCTGTGCAGGGAGGGGAGGAGGGGAGCTGTGACTATTGTGAACGATAGCTCCTGTGTTATCTATATATAGGTGTCTCCTCTCAGTGTAATCCTGCCTGTACAGGGAGGGGAGGAGGTGAGCTGTGACTATTGTGAATGCTGATCCTGTATTATCTATATATAGGCGTCACCTCTCAGTGTAATCCTGTCTGTACAGGGAGGGGAGGAGGGGAGCTGTGACTATTGTGAACGATAGCTCCTGTGTTATCTATATGTAGGTGTCTCCTCTCAGTGTGATCCTGTCTGTACAGGGAGGGGAGGAGGTGAGCTGGGACTATTGTGACTGTTGGGTCCTGTGTTATCTATATGTAGGTGTCTCCTCTCAGTGTAATCCTGCCTGTGCAGGGAGGTGAGGAGGTGAGCTGTGACTATTGTGAATGGTAGCTCCTGTGTTATGTATATATAGGGGTCACCTCTCAGTGTAATCCTGCCTGTACAGGGAGGGGAGGAGGGGAGCTGTGACTATTGTGAATGGTGGATCCTGTGTTATCTATATATAGGTGTCTCCGCTCTGTGTAATCCTGTCTGTACAGGGAGGGGAGGAGGTGAGCTGTGACTATTGTGAATGGTAGGTCCTGTGTTATCTATATACAGGTGTCTTCTTAGTGTAATCCTGTCTGTACAGGGAGGGGAGGAGGTGAGTTGTGACATCAGACTTTTAGGCTTAGTGGTCAGTGTGCAAGGAGGGGGAGGAGGTGAGCTGTGACATCAGACTATTATTAGTCAATGTGGAGAGTGTGGATTTCAGGATATTTCAAATATAGATCATGGAGGGGGCAGATCTGATGGAGGCGGCGGATTGTGTAAAGTGTGAGTTCTGGAATGTGCCACTAGAGATAAACCCTCTTGTTGATATCGGTCTCCATCCCAGAACTTGTATATCGGGTGTTGATGGGCGTCCAGAGAGCGCTGTATCAGGCGTGAAGGATGATTACCGCCCGCTGGATGCCGCCGCCCTCCGGCAGGAGGAGGTCGTGTCGCAGCCATATAAGAGGGTCTGTCCTCGGAAAGGGGGAAATATCCAAAAAGAGGCTGCTTGACCGATACATCAATGGACAGTTCACAGCGGGTGCTGATGGGATCTGGAGGAGGGTCCTCTGTGTGTCTGATTGGCTGTTCGCTGGGTGACATCATCCATGTGGATTATTCTCATTATCTATAATTGTGGAGATATTAGTAGAACTTCAGTAAAAAAAAATCACCAAAACTTCTTACAAACACGTTTCGTTGATTTGTATGACGTCTTCTGACGACACTTTCCCTTTAAGCCTCTGAGATCCGTTATTAATGCTTTTGGTCGCTGACTCATTACCTTGATGTTAACGGCCCTGAGAGGAGCAGCGCTGATTACATGAAGCTCCGGCGTCTTGCATCAGCGGGAAAGAGCTGGCCGCCTCTTGCATCATCCCAGAGAGAGAGCCTTGGGCCCCCCTAGTCCGCATCACTTATTCCCGGGCCCCCCTATTCCGCATCACTTATTCCTGGGCCCCCCTATTCCGCATCACTTATTCCTGGGCCCCCTAGTCTGCATCACTTATTCCCGGGCCCCTCTAGTCTGTATCACTTATTCCCGGGCCCCTCTAGTCCACATCACTTATTCCCGGGCCCCTCTAGTCTGTATCACTTATTCCCGGGCCCCTCTAGTCCGCATCACTTATTCCCGGGCCCCCCTAGTCCGCATCACTTATTCCCTAGCCCCCCTAGTCCGCATCACTTATTCCCTGGCCCCTCTGGTCCGCATCACTTATTCCCGGGCCCCCCTAGTCCGCATCACTTATTCCCTGGCCCCCCTAGTCCGCATCACTTATTCCCTGGACCCTCTAGTCCGCATCACTTATTCCTGGGCCCCTCTTGTCCGCATCACTTATTCCCGGGCCCCCCTAGTCCGCATCACATATTCCCGGGCCCCTCTAGTCTGTATCACTTATTCCCGGGCCCCTCTAGTCCGCATCATTTATTCCCGGGCCCCTCTCGTCCGCATCACTTATTCCCGGGCCCCCCTAGTCCGCATCACTTATTCCCGGGCCCCCCTAGTCCGCATCACTTATTCCCGGGCCCCCCTATTCCGCATCACTTATTCCTGGGCCTTCCTAGTCCGCATCACTTATTCCCGGGCCCCCCTAGTCCGCATCACTTATTCCCTGGCCCCTCTAGTCCGCATCACTTATTCCCGGGCCTCTCTAGTCTGTATCACTTATTCCCGGGCCCCTCTAGTCCACATCACTTATTCCCAGGCCCCTCTAGTCTGTATCACTTATTCCCGGGCCCCTCTAGTCCACATCACTTATTCCCGGGCCCCCCTAGTCTGTATCACTTATTCCCGGGCCCCTCTAGTCCACATCACTTATTCCCGGGCCCCTCTAGTCCGCATCACTTATTCCTGGGCCCCTCTAGTCCGCATCACTTATTCCCGGGCCCCTCTAGTCTGTATCACTTATTCCCGGGCCCCTCTAGTCTGTATCACTTATTCCCGGGCCCCTCTAGTCTGTATCACTTATTCCCGGGCCCCTCTAGTCCGCATCACTTATTCCCGGGCCCCCTAGTCCGCATCACTTATTCCCGGGCCCCCCTAGTCCGCATCACTTATTCCCGGGCCCCTCTAGTCCGCATTACTTATTCCCGGGCCCCCTTGTCCGCATCACTTATTCCCGGGCCCCTCTAGTCTGTATCACTTATTCCTGGGCCCCTCTAGTCCACATCACTTATTCCTGGGCCCCTCTAGTCTGTAACACTTATTCCTGGGCCCCCCTAGTCTGCATAACTTATTCCCGGGCCCCTCTAGTTTGTATCACTTATTCCCGGGCCCCTCTAGTCTGTATCACTTATTCCCGGGCCCCTCTAGTCTGCATCACTTATTCCCGGGCCCCCTTGTCCGCATCACTTATTCCCGGGCCCCCCTAGTCCCCATCACTTATTCCCGGGCCCCTCTAGTCCGCATTACTTATTCACGGGCCCCTCTAGTCCACATCACTTATTCCCGGGCCCCCCTATTCCGCATTACTTATTCACGGGCCCCTCTAGTCCACATCACTTATTCCCGGGCCCCCCTATTCCGCATCACTTATTCCCGGGCCCCTCTAGTCCACATCACTTATTCCTGGGCCCCTCTAGTCTGTAACACTTATTCCCGGGCCCCCCTAGTCCGCATCACTTATTCCCTGGCCCCTCTTCTGTTGTATACAGTAGAGAGACGTTATGGACCAGGAACAACGTGGTTCCAGCAGGACCCCTGGAGTACGCCTGCCCTTGGACTAAGGGTCTGAAGGCACTACAGACTAAGGACCAGCTGCGATCTGGACACCCACAGGTCTGTGCAAATCAAGTGGAGTTGTTGTTGCTGTTGCCTTCAACCCTGTGGAGGATTGTACTGGGGGGACTGTGAAAAGGACTGTGAAGGGACGTTTATAAGAGACTTTGTGTTGCCAAGTGTTTATTATTGCCCTGGAGACCGAGTCATCTATGTTAAAGATTGTGTATGAATAAAGTGAACAAGAAGGGAAGTGACCGTTTGGCGTGATATGTAACCCCCGTGTTGTCACACACCATATAGTCTGTTCCCAGGCGGTTCAGAGCGAGACGGACCTCACAAATAATGCTACATTTAAATGCATATTTAATAATGTTAGGCCTCCCCCTAGTGATATAAATTAGCGGTTCAGCCCCCCCCCCCATAGTGATGTAAATTAGCGGTTCAGCCCCCCCCCCATAGTGATGTAAATTAGCGGTTCAGCCACCCCCCATAGTGATGTGAATTAGCGGTTCAGCCACCCCCCATAGTGATGTAAATTAGTGGCTCAGTCCCCCCCATAGTGATGTAAATTAGCGGCTCAGCCCCCCCATAGTGATGTAAATTAGCGGCTCAGCCCCCCCATAGTGATGTAAATTAGCGGCTCAGCCCCCCCCCCCCCATAGTGATGTAAGTTAGCGGCTCAGCCCCCCCCCCCCATAGTGATGTAAATTAGCGGCTCAGCCCCCCCCCCCCATAGTGATGTAAATTAGCGGTTCAGCCCCCCCCCCCCCATAGTGATGTAAATTAGCGGTTCAGCCCCCCCCCCATAGTCATGTACAGAGCGGCGGTCCCGGCATACCTGAAGGGCTCCGGCATCGGCCCGCCGGATTTATACATTATATTAGTGTTGCGTTTGGTGGATTTTCTCGTCTAATTTCAGCTTCCTGAGATGGCCGCAGCCTTGGAAGATAGAAGGTAGCACCTAATCCCTCATTAAGACCCGCGGGGTGTCTGGTTTGGGGTCCATTAATCCAGACGTCTCCTCCAGTTTCATCTCCTAGTGTTTTATTACCTTATAACCTACATCTGCGCTCGCTCCACCATCCGATACGCCGCAGACCATCCTGTCCCGTATTACATGATTGTAGATAACGTCACCTCGTGGGATCGTCCACCAGCCCTAATCCACTTCTGCTGCTCTCCCGAGGGGCCACGGACTTCAGAGTAGAGGAGTCCTGATGATAGCGGAGGAGGATGTTGTAGACGTTCCGGCCGCTGCCACTTTGGGGCAACTAGCCCGCTGATGTTGTTCTCTTCCATAAACCTGCACCAACATATGGAATATATCCATCATCTGCCATGACAGCGTACACAACGACCCACCGAATGCGGACCACCTTTCTAGCCATGAAAAGAGACCTGGCGCCCCACATACCCCCCAAAACCTCTCCAATGCATATCTCACATCTGGGATACTTTGCTGTCAATTTTTCACTTTATACATTTTGTGTTTTAAGATTGACTCCCTCTTACTATGTAGGTGATCATCAGGTTCCCTTAGGGGCGCACCGGAAGGACGCATCTAGCAGCTACAGCTCGTGACGCCACTGTACTATGCAGACATACACTGACCACCAGAAGTCCTGGGACTGGAGCAAATATCATGTAGGCACCCTCCAGCCAGAAGCTCAATGTGGCATCAATTCCACAAGTGGATGCAAGATGTGTGGAGGATGATGAGCTGTCTGGATGCCCCCACAACTCTGGGGTATTGGAGTTCTAGGATCTCAAAAGTGTGAAAGGACCTCTCCACCATATCCCATACCTGCTCGGTGGGGCTCATGTCAGGTGAACGTGCCGGCCTTTAATAGAACTCTCCAGAATGCTCCTCCAACCACTTTTGGACAACTTGGGCCCGATGGCTTGGAGCATTATCCTGCTGGAACATCCCATCATGGTGGGGGACATGAAGTTCATGAAGCAGTAAAATCTAGCGGGCAGCGATCACTGATGTGTTTAGGTGGACTGATGGACCCAACTCACCGCACTCCAGTATGGAGACACCACCAGCCTGCATGCGGCCCTGTTGACAACTGGGATCATGGCTTCTCGAGGCCTGTGGCTTCATGGGGTCTGCACCACATATGAGCCCTGCCTTCTATGATGTATTCCCAGGACACTGTGGATCAAGGAATGCTGGCACAACTCCGGAAACTAAATGTCCCATCCGTCTGGCGCCCACTATTGTGTCTCGTTCCAATAATTCACATCACCATGAGCGTGCTGGCCAGTGTTCAACCCTTAGCATAACTTGTACAGGTGGGGGCGCTCCTAAGTTGTCCGTTAAGATAACGGCATTTCATAAACTACATAGTGCCATCCCAGGACTTCTGGCTGTCCCACAGAGATCTCTGTAGTCAGGTGCCTCTTGTGCCCACTGGTCTGTCCCACAGAGATGTCCGTAGTCAGGTGCCACTTGTGCCCACTGCTCTGTCCCACAGAGATGTCCGTAGTCGGGGGCCACTTGTGCCCACTGCTCTGTCCCACAGAGATGTCCGTAGTCGGGTGCCACTTGTGCCCACTGGTCTGTCCCACAGAGATGTCTGTAGTCCAGTGCCTCTTGTGCCCACTGGTCTGTCCCACAGAGATGTCTGTAGTCCAGTGCCTCTTGTGCCCACTGGTCTGTCCCACAGAGATGTCTGTAGTCCAGTGCCTCTTGTGCCCACTGGTCTGTCCCACAGAGATGTCTGTAGTCCGGTGCCTCTTGTGCCCACTGGTCTGTCCCACAGAGATGTCTGTAGTCCGGTGCCTCTTGTGCCCACTGGTCTGTCTCACAGAGATGTCTGTAGTCCGGTGCCTCTTGTGCCCACTGGTCTGTCCCACAGAGATGTCTGTAGTCCGGTGCCTCTTGTGCCCACTGGTCTGTCCCACAGAGATGTCTGTAGTCCGGTGCCTCTTGTGCCCACTGGTCTGTTCCACAGAGATGTCCGTAGTCAGGTGCCTCTTGTGCCCACTGGTCTGTCCCACAGAGATGTCCGTAATCGGGTGCCACTTGTGCCCACTGGTCTGTCCCACAGAGATGTCCATAGTCGGGGGCCACTTGTGCCCACTGGTCTGTTCCACAGATATGTCCGTAGTCGGGGGCCACTTGTGCCCACTGGTCTGTCCCACAGATATGTCCGTAGTCGGGGGCCACTTGTGCCCACTGGTCTGTCCCACAGAGATGTCCGTAGTTGGGTGCCACTTGTGCCCACTGGTCTGTCCCACAGAGATGTCCGTAGTCGGGTGCCACTTGTGCCCACTGGTCTGTCCCACAGAGATGTCTGTAGTCCAGTGCCTCTTGTGCCCACTGGTCTGTCCCACAGAGATGTCTGTAGTCCGGTGCCTCTTGTGCCCACTGGTCTGTCCCACAGAGATGTCTGTAGTCCGATGCCTCTTGTGCCCACTGGTCTGTCCCACAGAGATGTCTGTAGTCCAGTGCCTCTTGTGCCCACTGGTCTGTTCCACAGAGATGTCTGTAGTCAGGTGCCTCTTGTGCCCACTGGTCTGTCGCACAGAGATGTCCGTAATCGGGTGCCACTTGTGCCCACTGGTCTGTCCCACAGAGATGTCCATAGTCGGGGGCCACTTGTGCCCACTGGTCTGTTCCACAGATATGTCCGTAGTCGGGGGCCACTTGTGCCCACTGGTCTGTCCCACAGATATGTCCGTAGTCGGGGGCCACTTGTGCCCACTGGTCTGTCCCACAGAGCTGTCTGTAGTCCGGTGCCTCTTGTGCCCACTGGTCTGTTCCACAGAGATGTCTGTAGTCCGGTGCCTCTTGTGCCCACTGGTCTGTTCCACAGAGCTGTCTGTAGTCCAGTGCCTCTTGTGCCCACTGGTCTGTTCCACAGAGCTGTCTGTAGTCCGGTGCCTCTCGTGCCCACTGGTCTGTCCCACAGAGATGTCTGTAGTCCGGTGCCTCTCGTGCCCACTGGTCTGTCCCACAGAGATGTCTGTAGTCCGGTGCCTCTTGTGCCCACTGGTCTGTCCCACAGAGATATCTGTAGTCCGGTGCCTCTTGTGCCCACTGGTCTGTCCCACACAGATGTCTGTAGTCCGGTGCCTCTTGTGCCCACTGGTCTGTCCCACACAGATGTCTGTAGTCCGGTGCCTCTTGTGCCCACTGGTCTGTCCCACAGAGATGTCTGTAGTCCGGTGCCTCTCGTGCCCACTGGTCTGTCCCACAGAGATGTCTGTAGTTCGGTGCCTCTTGTGCCCACTGGTCTGTCCCACAGAGATGTCCGTAGTCAGGTGCCTCTTGTCCCCACTGGTCTGTCCCACAGAGATGTCCGTAATCGGGTGCCACTTGTGCCCACTGGTCTGTCCCACAGAGATGTCTGTAATCGGGTGCCACTTGTGCCCACTGGTCTGTCCCACAGAGATGTCCATAGTCGGGTGCCACTTGTGCCCACTGGTCTGTCCCACAGAGATGTCCGTAGTCGGGTGCCACTTGTGCCCACTGGTCTGTCCCACAGAGATGTCCATAGTCGGGTGCCACTTGTGCCCACTGGTCTGTCCCACAGATATGTCCGTAGTCGGGGGCCACTTGTGCCCACTGGTCTGTCCCACAGATATGTCCGTAGTCGGGTGCCTCTTGTGCCCAGTGGTCTGTCCCACAGAGCTGTCTGTAGTCCGGTGCCTCTTGTGCCCACTGGTCTGTTCCACAGAGCTGTCTGTAGTTCGGTGCCTCTCGTGCCCACTGGTCTGTCCCACAGAGCTGTCTGTAGTCCGGTGCCTCTCGTGCCCACTGGTCTGTCCCACAGAGATGTCTGTAGTCCGGTGCCTCTTGTGCCCACTGGTCTGTCCCACAGAGATGTCCGTAGTCGGGTGCCACTTGTGCCCACTGGTCTGTCCCACAGAGATGTCTGTAGTCCAGTGCCTCTTGTGCCCACTGGTCTGTCCCACAGAGATGTCTGTAGTCCGGTGCCTCTTGTGCCCACTGGTCTGTCCCACAGAGATGTCTGTAGTCCGATGCCTCTTGTGCCCACTGGTCTGTCCCACAGAGATGTCTGTAGTCCAGTGCCTCTTGTGCCCACTGGTCTGTTCCACAGAGATGTCTGTAGTCAGGTGCCTCTTGTGCCCACTGGTCTGTCCCACAGAGATGTCCGTAATCGGGTGCCACTTGTGCCCACTGGTCTGTCCCACAGAGATGTCCATAGTCGGGGGCCACTTGTGCCCACTGGTCTGTTCCACAGATATGTCCGTAGTCGGGGGCCACTTGTGCCCACTGGTCTGTCCCACAGATATGTCCGTAGTCGGGGGCCACTTGTGCCCACTGGTCTGTCCCACAGAGCTGTCTGTAGTCCGGTGCCTCTTGTGCCCACTGGTCTGTTCCACAGAGATGTCTGTAGTCCGGTGCCTCTTGTGCCCACTGGTCTGTTCCACAGAGCTGTCTGTAGTCCAGTGCCTCTTGTGCCCACTGGTCTGTTCCACAGAGCTGTCTGTAGTCCGGTGCCTCTCGTGCCCACTGGTCTGTCCCACAGAGATGTCTGTAGTCCGGTGCCTCTCGTGCCCACTGGTCTGTCCCACAGAGATGTCTGTAGTCCGGTGCCTCTTGTGCCCACTGGTCTGTCCCACACAGATGTCTGTAGTCCGGTGCCTCTTGTGCCCACTGGTCTGTCCCACAGAGATGTCTGTAGTCCGGTGCCTCTTGTGCCCACTGGTCTGTCCCACAGAGATGTCTGTAGTCCGGTGCCTCTTGTGCCCACTGGTCTGTCCCACAGAGATGTCCGTAGTCAGGTGCCTCTTGTCCCCACTGGTCTGTCCCACAGAGATGTCCGTAATCGGGTGCCACTTGTGCCCACTGGTCTGTCCCACAGAGATGTCTGTAATCGGGTGCCACTTGTGCCCACTGGTCTGTCCCACAGAGATGTCCATAGTCGGGTGCCACTTGTGCCCACTGGTCTGTCCCACAGAGATGTCCGTAGTCGGGTGCCACTTGTGCCCACTGGTCTGTCCCACAGAGATGTCCATAGTCGGGTGCCACTTGTGCCCACTGGTCTGTCCCACAGATATGTCCGTAGTCGGGGGCCACTTGTGCCCACTGGTCTGTCCCACAGATATGTCCGTAGTCGGGTGCCTCTTGTGCCCACTGGTCTGTTCCACAGAGCTGTCTGTAGTTCGGTGCCTCTCGTGCCCACTGGTCTGTCCCACAGAGCTGTCTGTAGTCCGGTGCCTCTCGTGCCCACTGGTCTGTCCCACAGAGATGTCTGTAGTCCGGTGCCTCTTGTGCCCACTGGTCTGTCCCACAGAGATGTCCGTAGTCGGGTGCCACTTGTGCCCACTGGTCTGTCCCACAGAGATGTCTGTAGTCCAGTGCCTCTTGTGCCCACTGGTCTGTCCCACAGAGATGTCTGTAGTCCGGTGCCTCTTGTGCCCACTGGTCTGTCCCACAGAGATGTCTGTAGTCCGATGCCTCTTGTGCCCACTGGTCTGTCCCACAGAGATGTCTGTAGTCCGGTGCCTCTTGTGCCCACTGGTCTGTTCCACAGAGATGTCTGTAGTCAGGTGCCTCTTGTTCCCACTGGTCTGTCCCACAGAGATGTCCGTAATCGGGTGCCTCTTGTGCCCACTGGTCTGTTCCACAGATATGTCCATAGTCGGGGGCCACTTGTGCCCACTGGTCTGTTCCACAGATATGTCCGTAGTCGGGGGCCACTTGTGCCCACTGGTCTGTCCCACAGATATGTCCGTAGTCGGGGGCCACTTGTGCCCACTGGTCTGTCCCACAGAGCTGTCTGTAGTCCGGTGCCTCTTGTGCCCACTGGTCTGTTCCACAGAGATGTCTGTAGTCCGGTGCCTCTTGTGCCCACTGGTCTGTTCCACAGAGCTGTCTGTAGTCCAGTGCCTCTTGTGCCCACTGGTCTGTTCCACAGAGCTGTCTGTAGTCCGGTGCCTCTCGTGCCCACTGGTCTGTCCCACAGAGATGTCTGTAGTCCGGTGCCTCTCGTGCCCACTGGTCTGTCCCACAGAGATGTCTGTAGTCCGGTGCCTCTTGTGCCCACTGGTCTGTCCCACAGAGATATCTGTAGTCCGGTGCCTCTTGTGCCCACTGGTCTGTCCCACAGAGATGTCTGTAGTCCGGTGCCTCTTGTGCCCACTGGTCTGTTCCACAGAGATGTCTGTAGTCCGGTGCCTCTTGTGCCCACTGGTCTGTCCCACAGAGATGTCTGTAGTCCGGTGCCTCTTGTGCCCACTGGTCTGTCCCACAGAGATGTCTGTAGTCCGGTGCCTCTTGTGCCCACTGGTCTGTCCCACAGAGATGTCTGTAGTCCGGTGCCTCTTGTGCCCACTGGTCTGTCCCACAGAGATGTCTGTAGTCCGGTGCCTCTCGTGCCCACTGGTCTGTCCCACAGAGATGTCTGTAGTCCGGTGCCTCTTGTGCCCACTGGTCTGTCCCACAGAGATATCTGTAGTCCGGTGCCTCTTGTGCCCACTGGTCTGTCCCACAGAGATGTCTGTAGTCCGGTGCCTCTTGTGCCCACTGGTCTGTCCCACAGAGATGTCTGTAGTCCGGTGCCTCTTGTGCCCACTGGTCTGTCCCACAGAGATGTCTGTAGTCCGGTGCCTCTCGTGCCCACTGGTCTGTCCCACAGGGATGTCTGTAGTCCGGTGCCTCTTGTGCCCACTGGTCTGTCCCACAGAGATGTCCGTAGTCAGGTGCCTCTTGTCCCCACTGGTCTGTCCCACAGAGATGTCCGTAATCGGGTGCCACTTGTGTCCACTGGTCTGTCCCACAGAGATGTCTGTAATCGGGTGCCACTTGTGCCCACTGGTCTGTCCCACAGAGATGTCCATAGTCGGGTGCCACTTGTGCCCACTGGTCTGTCCCACAGAGATGTCCGTAATCGGGTGCCACTTGTGCCCACTGGTCTGTCCCACAGAGATGTCCATAGTCGGGTGCCACTTGTGCCCACTGGTCTGTCCCACAGATATGTCCGTAGTCGGGGGCCACTTGTGCCCACTGGTCTGTCCCACAGATATGTCCGTAGTCGGGTGCCTCTTGTGCCCAGTGGTCTGTCCCACAGAGCTGTCTGTAGTCCGGTGCCTCTTGTGCCCACTGGTCTGTTCCACAGAGCTGTCTGTAGTTCGGTGCCTCTCGTGCCCACTGGTCTGTCCCACAGAGCTGTCTGTAGTCCGGTGCCTCTCGTGCCCACTGGTCTGTCCCACAGAGATGTCTTTAGTCCGGTGCCTCTCGTGCCCACTGGTCTGTCCCACAGAGATGTCTGTAGTCCGGTGCCTCTCGTGCCCACTGGTCTGTCCCACAGAGATGTCTGTAGTCGGGTGCCTCTTGTGCCCACTGATCTGTTCCACAGAGATGTCTGTAGTCCGGTGCCTCTTGTGCCCACTGGTCTGTTCCACAGAGCTGTCTGTAGTCCGGTGCCTCTTGTGCCCACTGGTCTGTTCCACAGAGCTGTCCGTAGTCCGGTGCCTCTTGTGCCCACTGGTCTGTCCCACAGAGATGTCTGTAGTCCGGTGCCTCTTGTGCCCACTGGTCTGTCCCACAGAGATGTCTGTAGTCCGGTGCCTCTTGTGCCCACTGGTCTGTTCCACAGAGATGTCTGTAGTCCGGTGCCTCTTGTGCCCAGTGGTCTGTCCCACAGAGCTGTCTGTAGTCCGGTGCCTCTTGTGCCCACTGGTCTGTTCCACAGAGATGTCTGTAGTCCGGTGCCTCTTGTGCCCACTGGTCTGTCCCACAGAGCTGTCTGTAGTCCGGTGCCTCTTGTGCCCACTGGTCTGTTCCACAGAGATGTCTGTAGTCCGGTGCCTCTTGTGCCCACTGGTCTGTCCCACGGAGATGTCTGTAGTCCGGTGCCTCTCGTGCCCACTGGTCTGTCCCACAGAGATGTCTGTAGTCGGGTGCCACTTGTGCCCACTGGTCTGTCAGAGATGTCTGTAGTCAGGTGCCTCTTGTGCCTACTGGTCTGTCCCACAGAGATGTCTGTAGTCCGGTGCCTCTTGTGCCCACTGGTCTGTCCTGGCTCTGTAGGTCAGTGTTGGTCTCTGCGTTCACGTTATTGGAGCAGTCTATGGGGGGTTATCTCAGCACTATGTGCCGCTGCAGCGCTGACACTTTACAGTCCGTTACTTGGAGGCATTCTTTGTTTTTCAGGCTGTAATCTCATCTGCATTTCGAGCTTCTACTGCAAATTCCATAAAAATGGCATTAAAAATAGTGCAACACGCAGAGCTAATTTTCTGCTAGAATGACGGACGCCACTGACTACAAGGGGATGCGTTACGCACTGGATGCAGCACTGACGCCACTGCTCATTGTGATGGAGCACAATAACTACCAAACAGAGATGAGAACAGAGAGTAATTCAGAATTGCAGAAATCTGCTTTCTTGAGGCAACTGCAGGTTCAGTGTCCGAGGAGCGGGTCCTCAGCGGAGGAGACAGCGGGGTAGAGATGTTATCCCTGTCACGGGGTTCTACCATCTCCTCCCCTGAGGGCAGTTAAGGAACACTACCTCTCAACTAGCTGGGGCGCTTGCAAATAGTAACAGGGGGTTACTTGTCACTCGTGATGCCATCGTTCCTTCTCCTGGAATGGATCTTGTAGATAAATAAAGTAGTCCAACACCAGAAAAGTATATTTTGGAACAAAACCGGGAACGGTCGATCTTGTCCAGTTACTTAAATTTCTTAATAAAGTTGCAGAAATCACAGCATACAGGAATTCTATCTCGGTGGAGTTTACGGGGTATTGGTACAATCCACAGGCCAAGTAGTAGTCAGAGGCGGTATAGAGGACTCCTTGGAAGAACAGGCCGGGGTGCAGGCAATCGCTCGGCCTCCTTCATACTCCACACAGACCGACCTGACAGCCTCTCTGTAGTATCTGCGGGGCTGACTGACTGCCTGGCTTTTGCATTGCATTCTTGCAAACACCGATATTAAAGGGGTGTCCCGCGGCAGCAAGTGGGGTTATACACTTCTGTATGGCCATATTAATGCACTTTGTAATGTACATCGTGCATTAAATATGAGCCATACAGAAGTTATTCACTCACCTGTTCCGTTGCTGGCGTCCTCGTCTCCATGGCTCCGTCTAATTTCAGCGTCTAATTGCCCGATTAGACGCGCTTGCGCAGAAGGGTCTTCTCCCTTCTGGTCGGTCCGGGCACGAGCGGCGTTCTGGCTCCGCCCCTTCTATGCGTCATCGCGTAGCTCCGCCCCGTCACACGTGCCGATTCCAGCCAATGTCCTGCAAACATACAATACACAAATCTAATGCATTCCACAAACAAGACAGTGACACGAGACAGACATAGAACATTCTGGAGGGGACTCCATTACCTCTGGGCCACTACACAGGCAGCCAAAATGCTATCATTTAAATGTATGGCTTGGTGAGAGCAAGCGGAGGATTTACCGCTTCCTCAAAGAACTCCACAGCTTCCGCCCCTATAACAGATGAAGTCAATCAGCATAGAGTGATAATTCCACTTTAGGAAATCCCCCCCCCCCCCCCAAGTCCTAGAACAAAAGAAAACCTGCGAGTTCTGTGACATGACTCCGTAGAGTCTGCAAGCAATAGTGCAACGAAGTGTTCCCTTGCCCTAAAGCCATAATAACACTGCATGTAGTAAATGCATCTAAGATGACAATCCACTAAATCTTCTGCAGATCCATCAGCATGGAGGACTCTGCCTGTACATTATAGGGCGCATCCCTACACAGGTGGAAGGGGAATGGCGTCCTTAAAGAGGCGGAAGAGCAACGGCATCCCAACAGAGGCGGAAGATTAACGGCGTCCCTACGGAGGCGGAAGAGTAACGGCGTCCCTACGGAGGCGGAAGAGTAACGGCGTCCCTACGGAGGCGGAAGAGTAACGGCGTCCCTACGGAGGCGGAAGAGTAACGGCGTCCCTACGGAGGCGGAAGAGTAACAGCGTCCCAATAGAGGTGAAAGGCGAAGGACGTAAGCATGGAGTTTGAAGGTGAAGGACGTCCCTACGGAGTTGAAAGGCGAAGGATGTCCCCAGGGAGGTGAAAGGCGAAGGACGTCCCCAGGGAGGTGAAAGGCGAAGGTCGTGCCTACGGAGGTGGAAGGCGAAGGATGTGCCTACAGCAGTGGAAGGTGAAGGACGTGGCACAGTACATGCTTTCCTGGCCCCCTCCATAAATGTCATACATGTTATGTCTTATGTTGGTGCACTGTGCAAAAGTGTCTAGTCATTCTGTTCTGTGTATTGCACAGCTGCAGCAAGTGAGGAGTTAAGTGTTTGCATGAGCCTCGAAGACGCTTGCAATGTATTAATTTGTCTTGTCATATGATGTGAGTGAGAGTATAAATAGGAGTGTCTGAGAGCGGGAAAGAGAGATGCTTCTGGGTTCCTGAAAGTACCAGCCACATGGGGATACCTTCAACTCCCATGTGGTGAAGAATGGAGGAGACAGAGCGGCTTCCGTTTACCTGTGTGACAGCAACCGTGGCAGAGTGAGTCCTGAGAGAGAGAGTGAGCAAGAGGAGGTGCATACAGCTAGGCCTAGTGCAGAGGTACTACGAGATTATTTTTCCTACGCAGCCATCCTGAAAGTCTGGGATCACTGGGTGGAGGTACTCTTAAGTCTACTTCTTTACCGGCACTGCCAATTCTGTGTAAACTGTACAATTAAGTGTAAGGTATGTTTAGTAAAGTTTTGCCAGGCCCTGACCATTCCCAGGGACCTGAGGTACGTTACTTTCGTCTGTGGTTCCATTATTTACCTCTGAGTGTCATACTGGTGGGTAACAGAATGGTGGCGTCACCTGTGACATCCGCTATCCCTGTTCTCCAGTTTATTGGGCATCCCTATCCCACGGGTGTCCGGAAGAGGCCCAGTGCTGCGCTGGCTGAGGCTACGTGTGTCCCTCCGGGAAGGAGCCTGGTGAGTGCCACCGTGACAAGTGACCACTCTACCCTCCCAGCTCCTCAACATGTGCCTTGTGTCTGGGGTCACCCTACGGGACGCTGCAGAAGGTGAAGGACGTGCCTACAGAGATGGAAGGTGACCAACATTCCTACAGAGGTGTAGGAACTTCTTAATGTATTAATTTAGGACGAGGAGATTGCTTAAAGTGCACAAGCCCCCCCCCCCCCCATAATGGATGACAGTCCATGACAGAACCATGACTAAGGACTAGTTCTGAAACACCTAGGACCTCAGTTATGTCGGCTTGTGGTTTTACAAGACGTTTAACAAAGTGAGTTTTCGCAGTCTCTCTCGCTGGACCTCCTGCTTGCTGATGGATCTGGTTGCGCATCACAAACTGATAGGCTTGTGGTTTTGGTGAAATTACATCTTCTCCCATCTGCTCATCAGGACAAAGGTGAGACCGCCATCACCAGCCAGAGAACCAGAGTGGTCCACAAAGGATGATATCATAGCTGTGGCTAGCCGGCCTCACAGATGGGCTGTGGGGTTATATAATGAGAGACGTCCGGGAGCCACAGACCTGAATACGGGGGAAGAAACTGAAGGCTGCACCAGTGACTGCCGGCCCCTCTGATCACTCCATGCGACCCCGTCTGGCCATTTTGGACCATTGGTTGTAGGATTGGTTGTCTCTCCAAGTTACTGCTGTGTGATGCCGCTCCATGGATGACCGCACGCTCTCACCATTAATGGTTTCCGTGCCATGTGATCGCACCATTAATGGTGTTTTCCATTTCTTTACAACTGATAGCTTATTCTTCAGGCGACGCGCCATTCTTCACCAGGCGCAGCTCCGCAGCTGTAGTGAACGACGGCCTGATTACTGTGAATGGAGGCAGACAGCTGGTATCATTTGCGGTCCGCTCCGCCTCCATGCAAGAGCGATGAGTGTTCCTGTGTGAAAGCAGCCATCGCTGGGCCGGCGGGCTGCCATCTGTGCCCGAGAGGTCGTCCCGTGTTAAGGGGCCAAAAGATGTCATATTGTTGTTCTTGTTAAATTCTGCTTATTGTAGCGTTCACATTAAAGCGCCGCCTCGTGAATTCATAACCGCTGTGCTTGTGTGACTCAGCTGCGATCCGTAACCATCAAGACTACTGAGCCTTCTTAAAGGGACCACAACCAACAAGCACACCGCTGTAGTCTACTGCAGTTTTGAGCTTGCAGTCATTCCGGCCTGTGACTTCCTTCTTCAGGTGGAGCGGCTCGTTTGCCACTTAGAGACGCAGGGAGATATTAACCATATATATCGGCAGCGTCTCCCCTGGTTTGTCGGCTCGTTGACCTGCTGTTACCGACTTGCGCTGTTTGATAAGGGTAGGGCTGGATTATCCACAAGAACTTGGCACCTTCCAACACCCTGTGGGTATTGGGAATCCCAGACACAACCCCCACTATCCTGACGGTGCGGTCTTAGCAGTAATTACATGAGTCATACGCCAATAACCCGGGGAGCTTCTTCATGAACCGGAGCGCAGACAGGCCAGGATTATGGGATTTACATACTTATCAGACCTCAACCAAACACACGTAAAACGCCACATTCTGGGTCCAGATCCTTTACTGCATTTCTCTATGAATGTGCCTCAGTTGTTGGCGCTGCCGCCTGGCAGCACCAGAGTTGTGGGTTCAGCTCTAACCACTAAGCTACATTCATATGCAACCAGCCAGACCGCAGCGAGGTGGGCAGCTATGATGGTGGTCACAGTGGCTCTGCTGCTTTACCTCAGTAGCAAAAGGTGGTGCAAAGTTGGAAAAAATAAAATAATTTAGTTTTTGGCGTTTGGTTCCTTCCCGCGGAGTTGGACACGGTAAGATGGTAATTGTTCGTGACGCCAGTCCATACACAGGCCAAGGCCCGTGACAAACTAATAGTACAAAAAATGGGAGGAGTCAAACGTCTCTTTCCCCTGGAGGGCGGTGTGGTACCTCAGTGCAGATGTCTGGTGGTGGGAAGGGACTCCAGAAGGCAGGATCAGTGGTGAAAACATGAAACTATTCATTGCCTTAGGGAAAAGGACTTTCCAGCTTCCTCATACAATTCAATCAGCATTACTTTACTTGGAGGTCGTCTGACTTCGGCATTCAGATACACTGATTCTTAGTGCCGGCATCCTATCTAACGCTGAGGGGCTCACAGTATTCATGCATGGGAAGCCTTTCTGTCCTCTATGCTTTGCCCTCCTGCTCTTCTCTCTATTTTGCTCTCTTAAACCTGCAATTTTGGCCTTGAAGTGCAATGTGTTATGTGAGAAAAATGCATCACATTGTGTCGCTGCGTAAAAATCGCATCTCACGCGCATGAAACCTGCAGTGACATTTACATTTACAGTGTGATGCAATTTGTTTGGCCGCCGTAGGAGGTAACTGGCGAATGTTAAACACGAATCGCCCACAAATAGGACATCTCCATCTCGGACTATCGCTGGTCGCTCATGTGGATAAAAAGGTTCAAGTCCTCGTGTTCTTCTCACACGTGACTCCATACTGCCATCGGACAGGACCCGCGCGTGACGCTCGCCCGACGTTGTACTTTCTGTTATAATTGATCAGTATTGATGTTGCTTGGAGCATCTGCTGAGAATGGCGCCGCCGACATCAATTGGGTGCATAATATACAGAGCGAATATATCCGTGTAAATGAGCCCTACAGCAGGTAGTCCGGGTCTTGTCAGCCATTGGTGGCCCCATTTAGAGAGGACGCACCTCGGGTTACTACAAAACACGCCCGTATCCGGCACTTCCATAATCCCCAGGTGAATCAGTGCCGGGATTAGAACAGGTGAGACGCAGCGCCAACCAGACGGGGGCAGCCAGGAATGTGCAAAATCAGCAAAACCCACAGGAAACGTAAGGAGAGGGTCAGGTAAGCTGTAGGGGGCAGAGGTAAGATGATAAATGGCAGATGGGCCCCTGTAACAGGTGGTCATTAGGACCCAGCAGCCGGCTGTTGTGGAGGTCGCGGGAAGTCTTTAGGTCTCAGCGGACAGAAGGAGAACAGCAGAAGGGGAGTATAAAACTTCCATCCCTGGACGCAGACCGTCCACTTAGTTTATAGATAACGTAGCTGGCAGCTCCCCTTTAACTACTAGTCATCGATGTCAGATCCCAGATATTCTGTTATTAGTGATATTTTCTTTAGAAGTTTCTAGATCTTTATATTGAAAAAAAACATAAAATCCTGCAGTTCGCACACGGACCACAAGGCTTAATAATAGTGTGATGTCACAGCTCCCCTCCTCCCCTCCCTGCACACTGACCACTAAACCTAATAATACTCTGACACTTTCTGTCTCTGCGCTGACCTCTGTGCATTTGCAGCGCTAACAGCATGTACCTGCTCATCTGATCAGCCGGGGAGATAGATAGATAGATAGATAGATAGATAGATAGATAGATAGATAGATAGATAGATAGATAGATAGATAGATAGATAGATAGATAGATAGATAGATAGATAGATAGATAGATAGATAGATAGATAGATAGATAGATAGATGTGAGATAGATAGATGTGAGATAGATAGATGTGAGAGATAGGAGATAGATAGACAGATAGATAGGAGATAAATGTGAGAGAGATAGATAGGAGATATATTGATTGATTGATAGATATGAGATAGATACATATGAGATAGATAGATATGTGATAGATAGATAGATAGATAGATAGATAGATAGATAGATAGATAGATAGATAGATAGATAGATAGGAGATAGATAGATGTGAGATGGATACATATGAGATAGATACATAGGAGATAGATAGATAGATAGGAGATAGATAGAGAAAGAGATGAGATAGATAGATAGATAGATAGATAGATAGATAGATAGATAGAAGAGAGAGATGAGATAGATAGGAGATAAATATGAGAGAGATAGGAGATATATAGATTGATTGATTAATAGATATGAGAGAGATAGATATGAGATAGATAGAAGATAGATATGAGATAGATAGATAGATAGATAGATAGATAGATAGATATGAGATAGATAGAGAGATATGAGAGAGATAGATGTGAGATAAATATGAGATAGATATGAGATGGATAGATAGATAGCAGATGGATAGATAGATAGATAGATAGATAGATAGATAGATAGATAGATAGATAGATAGATAGATAGATATGAGATAGATAGATATGAATAGATAGATAGATAAGAGATAGATATGAATAGATAGATAGAGAGATAGATATGAGATAGATAGGAGATAGATAGATAGATAGATAGATAGATAGATAGATAGATAGATAGATAGGAGATAGAGAGATATGAGATAGATAGATGTGAGATAGATATGAGATGGATAGATAGATAGCAGATGGATAGATAGATAGATATGAGATAGATAAATATTAGAGAGAGAGAGATGAGATAGGAGATAGATATGAGATAGATAGGAGATAAATAGATATGAATAGATAGATAGATATGAGATAGATAGATAAATAGATAGATAGATAGATAGATAGATAGATAGATAGGAGATAGATGTGAGATAGATAAATATTAGAGAGAGAGAGATGAGATAGGAGATAGATATGAGATAGATAGGAGATAAATAGATATGAATAGATAGATAGATATGAGATAGATAGATAAATAGATAGATAGATAGATAGATAGATAGATAGATAGATAGATAGATAGGAGATAGATAGATATGAGATGGATAGATAGATAGATAGCAGATGGATAGATAGATATGAGATAGATAGATATTAGAGAGAGAGATGAGATAGATAGGAGATAGATAGGAGATAAATATGAGATAGATAGATAGATAGATAGATATGAGAGAGATGTGAGATAGATATGAGATAGATATGAGATGGATAGATAGATAGATATGAGATAGATAGAAAGATAGATATATATAGATATGAATATATAGATAGATATGAGATAGATAGATAGGAGATAGATAGATAGATAGATAGATAGATAGGAGAGAGAGAGATGAAATAGATAGATAGAGAGATAGATATGAGATAGAGAGATAGATATGAGATAGATAAATATTAGAGAGAGAGAGATGAGATAGGAGATAGATATGAGATAGATAGGAGATAAATAGATATGAATAGATAGATAGATATGAGATAGATAGATAAATAGATAGATAGATAGATAGATAGATAGATAGATAGATAGATAGGAGATAGATAGATATGAGATGGATAGATAGATAGATAGATAGCAGATGGATAGATAGATATGAGATAGATAGATATTAGAGAGAGAGATGAGATAGATAGGAGATAGATAGGAGATAAATATGAGATAGATAGATAGATAGATAGATATGAGAGAGATGTGAGATAGATATGAGATAGATATGAGATGGATAGATAGATAGATATGAGATAGATAGAAAGATAGATATATATAGATATGAATATATAGATAGATATGAGATAGATAGATAGGAGATAGATAGATAGATAGATAGATAGATAGATAGATAGATAGATAGATAGATAGATAGATAGGAGAGAGAGAGATGAAATAGATAGATAGAGAGATAGATATGAGATAGAGAGATAGATATGAGATAGATAGATGTGAGATAGATAGATATGAGATAGATAAATATTAGAGAGAGAGAGATGAGATAGGAGATAGATATGAGATAGATAGGAGATAAATAGATATGAATAGATAGATAGATATGAGATAGATAGATAGATAGATAGATAGATAGATAGATAGATAGATAGATAGATAGATGATAGATAGATATGAGATAGAGAGATATGAGATAGATAGATATGAGATAGATAAATATTAGAGAGAGAGAGATGAGATAGGAGATAGATATGAGATAGATAGGAGATAAATAGATATGAATAGATAGATAGATATGAGATAGATAGATAGATAGATAGATAGATAGATAGATAGATAGATAGATAGATAGATAGATGTGAGATAGATATGAGATGGATAGATAGATAGCAGATGGATAGATAGATATGAGATAGATAGATATTAGAGAGAGAGATGAGATAGATAGGAGATAGATAGATAGGAGATAAATATGAGAGAGATAGGAGATAAATATGAGATAGATAGGAGATAGATAGGAGATAAATATGAGATAGATAGATAGATAGATAGATATGAGAGAGATGTGAGATAGATATGAGATAGATAGATATGAGATAGATAGATATGAGATAGATAGAAAGATAGATATATATAGATATGAATATATAGATAGATATGAGATAGATAGATAGGAGAGAGAGAGATGAAATAGATAGATAGATAGATATGAGATAGAGAGATAGATATGAGATAGATAGATGTGAGATAGATATGAGATAGATAGATATGAGATAGAGAGATATGAGATAGATAGATGTGAGATAGATAGATAGATATGAGATGGATAGATAGATATAGATATGAGATGGATAGATAGATAGGAGATAGATAGATAGATATGAATAGATAGATAGATAGGAGAGAGAGAGATGAAATAGATAGAGAGATAGATAGAGAGATAGATATGAGATAGATAGATGTGAGATAGATATGAGATAGATAGATATGAGATAGAGAGATATGAGATAGATAGATGTGAGATAGATATGAGATAGATAGATATGAGATGGATAGATAGATAGCAGATGGATAGATAGATATTAGAGAGAGATGAGATAGATAGGAGATAGATAGATAGATATTAGAGAGAGAGATGAGATAGATAGGTGATAGATAGATAGATAGGAGATAGATAGGAGATAGATAGATAGATAATGGATAGATGGATAGATAGGAGATGGATAGATAGATAGATATGAGATAGAGAGATATGAGATAGAGAGATGTGAGATAGATATGAGATAGATAGATAGGAGAGAGATGAGATAGATAGAGAGAGAGATAATATGAGATAGATAGATATGAGATAGAGAGATATGAGAGAGATATGAGATAGATAGATGTGAGATAGATATGAGATGGATAGATAGATAGGAGAGAGAGAGAGATGAAATAGATAGATAGATATGAGAGAGATATGAGATAGATAGATGTGAGATAGATATGAGATAGATAGATAGATAGCAGATGGATAGATAGATATGAGATAGATAGATAGATATGAGATAGATAGGAGATAGATAGATGGATAGATAGATGGATAGATAGATAGGAGATGGATAGATAGATAGGAGATAGATAGATAGATAGATAGATAGATAGATAGATAGATAGATAGATAGATAGATAGGAGATAGATAGATAGAGATCCTGTTGAGATAGTGATGTCACTGTTGGGAAATTAATCCCTTCTTGCTGATGGTCTCCCCTGTGCCCCATGGTACATGTGATGTCTTGTAGATGTCTTGGTCCCCTTCTTGCTGACGGTCTCCCCTGTGCCCCATGGTACATGTGATGCCTTGGACATATTTTGGTCCCCTTCTCCTGACTGACACCTTCCAACAATCAGACCCCTTGATGTTCTGTAAGATCCTTAGAAGAGCCGAACTTTATATGGGGGACCCGGGACCCCCGGTAAATGATGGCAGCGGAGTGCAGACTACTATGTACATATGATTGGCTGATTCTGAACACAACCGCACCATAATGGGGTGATCACATGGAGTTTTTTCTATTTTTCCGCCTACAAGATCAGAGTTTTGTACGGAGATGTCCAGATAACGGGTCACGTGGAGTCTGTCCGATGGTTCGGTATTGCCGGATGTGTTGCTACCCGCTGTCTGTATTCTTTACCCCTGGAGGCTCCTGCAGCCGGCGCCCCTCCCCCCGGCCGCTCATCGCCTGGTAACGGGGAGACAAACATGAAAACACCGATCAGCGGTGCCCTCTAGCGGCAGCAGCCGGGAGCAGCGGCGCCCTCTGCCGGCCGAGATGTCCGCTGCTCCTTGCATCACCGGGCGCTTCTCTCCCCGGGCGGCTATTCTTAGAATGACGTCAGGCATTCCTGCACGGCCCCTCCGCTATATAAGGGGTGATGCAACCGGGAGAGCGGCTCACAGTGAGCGCGGCACTCCGAGGAGCTCCGGCAGCAGGTAGGTGCCCAACTTACTTCTTCACTCGGACGGAGTCCTCACCGGCGCCCTCATCCCAGAGCCCCCCTGCGGCCCCCCCATCTCAGCGCGGAGGGGACTGATTGATACAATGTATAGATGTTGTCTCCAAGTGATACAATGTATCTGGTCATCTGCGACGTCCCGGCGGATCTGCTGGATCTCCTCGCTGGGATCCCCCACATCAGTGGAAAACAACCCAAAAAGTTCTTTGGCAGCGGCAGAAAGTTGTGTTTCCTCTGTGCTTGTCTGCGGGTCATCCGGTCCCGGGGAGGAACAATGTAGAGATGTAGCAGAGCCCAGTTTGCTTCTGTGGGGAGAAGGTGGATTAAATGTTGTGCGCACACTCGGCTCTGCTGCTCCGGTGTAGAAGATTAGATAATTCCTCTATGGGGACAATTATACTACATTAGAGTGTAATAAACTGGGGCATCATGATGAGTTGTGGTGCGCACTCAGCTCTGCTACTTCTGGTATAGTAGGGACACTCCGGGTCATTAGATATCTATAGTGGAAGGTAATATACTGTTATACTATGAGTTGTGGTGCGCACTCGGCTCTGCTACTTCTGGTATAGTAGGGGCACTCCGGGTCATTAGATATCTATAGTGGAAGGTAATATACTGTTATACTATGAGTTGTGGTATGCACTCAGCTCTGCTACTTCTGGTATAGTAGGGGCACTCCGGGTCATTAGATATCTATAGTGGAAGGTAATATACTGTTATACTATGAGTTGTGGTGCGCACTCAGCTCTGCTACTTCTGGTATAGTAGGGGCACTCCGGGTCATTAGATATCTATAGTGGAAGGTAATATACTGTTATACTATGAGTTGTGGTGCGCACTCGGCTCTGCTACTTCTGGTATAGTAGGGACACTCCAGGTCATTAGATATCTATAGTGGAAGGTAATATACTGTTATACTATGAGTTGTGGCGCGCACTCGGCTCTGCTACGTCTGGTATAGTAGGGGCACTCCGGGTCATTAGATATCTATAGTGGAAGGTAATATACTGTTATACTATGAGTTGTGGTGCGCACTCAGCTCTGCTACTTCTGGTATGATAGGGACACTCCAGGTCATTAGATATCTATAGTGGAGGGTAATATACTGTTATACTATGAGTTGTGGTGCGCACACTCGGCTCTGCTACTTCTGGTATAGTAGGGACACTAGAGGGGTCATTAGATATCTATAGTGGAGGGTAATATACTGTTATACTATGAGTTGTGGCGCGCACTTGGCTCTGCTACGTCTGGTATAGTAGGGGCACTCCGGGTCATTAGATATCTATAGTGGAAGGTAATATACTGTTATACTATGAGTTGTGGTATGCACTCAGCTCTGCTACTTCTGGTATAGTAGGGGCACTCCAGGTCATTAGATATCTATAGTGGAAGGTAATATACTGTTATACTATGAGTTGTGGTGCGCACTCAGCTCTGCTACTTCTGGTATAGTAGGGGCACTCCGGGTCATTAGATATCTATAGTGGAAGGTAATATACTGTTATACTATGAGTTGTGGTGCGCACTCAGCTCTGCTACTTATGGTATAGTAGGGACACTCCAGGTCATTAGATATCTATAGTGGAAGGTAATATACTGTTATACTATGAGTTGTGGCGCGCACTCGGCTCTGCTACGTCTGGTATAGTAGGGGCACTCCGGGTCATTAGATATCTATAGTGGAAGGTAATATACTGTTATACTATGAGTTGTGGTGCGCACACTCGGCTCTGCTACGTCTGGTATAGTAGGGACACTCCAGGTCATTAGATATCTATAGTGGAAGGTAATATACTGTTATACTATGAGTTGTGGCGCGCACTCGGCTCTGCTACGTCTGGTATAGTAGGGGCACTCCGGGTCATTAGATATCTATAGTGGAAGGTAATATACTGTTATACTATGAGTTGTGGTGCGCACACTCGGCTCTGCTACTTCTGGTATAGTAGGGACACTAGAGGGGTCATTAGATATCTATAGTGGAAGGTAATATACTGTTATACTATGAGTTGTGGCGCGCACTTGGCTCTGCTACGTCTGGTATAGTAGGGGCACTCCGGGTCATTAGATATCTATAGTGGAGGGTAATATACTGTTATACTATGAGTTGTGGCGCGCACTTGGCTCTGCTACGTCTGGTATAGTAGGGGCACTCCGGGTCATTAGATATCTATAGTGGAAGGTAATATACTGTTATACTATGAGTTGTGGCGCGCACTCGGCTCTGCTACTTCTGGTATGATAGGGACACTAGAGGGGTCATTAGATATCTATAGTGGAAGGTAATATACTTTTATACTATGAGTTGTGGTGCGCACTCAGCTCTGCTACTTCTGGTATAGTAGGGGCACTCCGGGTCATTAGATATCTATAGTGGAAGGTAATATACTGTTATACTATGAGTTATGGCGCGCACTCGGCTCTGCTGCTTCTGGTATGATAGGGACACTAGAGGGGTCATTAGATATCTATAGTGGAAGGTAACACTTTGTTCTCCGCGTTCTTTGGCATCTGCTGACCCTGTCGTATATCACATGTAGCAGAGTCACTATCGGTGGGGTCTGTATACACTCCAGGTGTAGCAGAGCTGAGTTTCTCGCATGACTCATCCTGATGTCACGCTTGTACAGGGCATTTCCTGGTGGCGCAGTGTGTGGCCAGGAATGTGCGTGGAATTGGTCGCACGAGGATCTCCGCCTGCTGATGAAACTGCCTGGTAATACTTTCAGTTCGCGCTGCAGTTCCTCTTTTGCCTGGAGGGGCGGCAGAGAGTTCGTCTATTATTCATTTCCTGAAACTGACACCGAATGTAGCGTAGAATGCTGCGCGGAACGCGGCGAGACTCCGCTGTGACACGTAGGATTACGTATAGAAGGGACAAGTGCCGGATTATCAAGTGTTCCGTACTATCGGATGATCAGAAACCGCTTGGAGTCAGTCTGAACGAGCGGAGACAACTCTATCTTCTAATTCTGTGCAGTCTATTGCTCTCTGTTATCACCCAATCCTCAGTTCCGTGTGTGCCATGTTCAGAAGCCGTGCAGCCGTTGTCTGGCTGTGGGGGGCCATATTGACCCCCGTGGGGTGTCGTCTGACCCCTCCGGCTCTCCATCTCCCATCAGTGGTCGGGTGTAAGCTCAACGTGGCCACAAAGAGTTCAGTTAAACAAATCCAACTCTGCTACATCTTGTATGAGCGCCATGGCAGCTCATCTCCGGCACCCGCTGCTGGAACGGCTCCTCCTCGCGGGCGCCTCGTATTCTGCGTGTAGCTTTTATGCGCACATTACGGAGTGCTGAAGCCCCGTTGACTTTCATTGGCGTTCAGACCTGCACTTTACACGCCTGGAGAAAAACGCAGCATGTCGGCCGGAGAGGCCATGAGTCAGCGGTCCTGCGTAAACATGCGCCATTCATGCGGACTTATACGTGAAATTACCAGACCTGCTTTATTTTTCCTCGTGATCTTGGGTTTGTAGCGCTTCGGGATTCGCGCCGCGGGGTTTTCACGTGTATCTGTGCCTAAAACTCAAACGCCCCCGGGTGTATGTTGATACAAATTGTTTTCCCGCCCGTGTGAAGATGCGCTAACACGTGCGTCTGGTCACATCGCTTGCCCAGCGGTGATCCCGGCTAGAATGACGCAACGCGGTTCGCTTCCTGGGGGCATCACCTGTTTCCTGGTTTCATCACAGGAAGGAGAAGTGGTCGTGCCGCGTCAGAACGCTCGGGGTCGGTGCGAGGGCGCCGGCGATTTAATATTAACCTGGTGGACGAGCATGTGACGGCTGCACCCCATGACCTCGTGGCAGTGGAGCTGCTGCACATGCTGAGTCTTGTAGTCCCACGGCAGTCGGTCAGCCATGATGTCATCGGTCTGTAGAGTCTGATTAATCGCGGCGCTGGCGTAACGAGAGGCTGCTTTACATCTCGTTAACTTTGTACTTTGTAACATAAGCGCAAACAACCGCGGCGACGTCTTTGTGTTCCTGACGTATTTTATCACTGGATGACAACCTTTGACCGTGTGACTCAGCGGGCCGCCGGCGCCGGGAGCGTTCGCCTCGGAGATATTCACACTGCCATCCTTCCATCCGATCTGCGGGGAAATAGAAGCTGTGTACGTAGACGTGTGACTTCGCAGCGGTGCGCCCCATCCGCATGACAGTCGCCCAGCAGGTCTGTGGCCAGCGGATTGCACTTGAGTGAGGAGTAAAATCCAACGCCAATGCCGGTTACCAAGGAAACCGCGCTGAAAAAACCGAAACTAAGAAGCAATTTTCTTTTTTTTGTGTGTGAAAAACCTCAATCTGTGTGAAAATGGCAGGGAAGTTGTCCGCAAAAGCAGCCCGACTCCTGCCACTGCTCGGTCTGCCACCCGGCCGACTCCTGCCACTGCTCGGTCTGCCACCCGGCCGACTCCTGCCACCGCTCGGTCTGCCACCCGGCCGACTCCTGCCACCGCTCGGTCTGCCACCCGGCCGACTCCTGCCACCGCTCGGTCTGCCACCCGGCCGACTCCTGCCACCGCTCGGTCTGCCACCCGGCCGACTCCTGCCACCCGGCCGACTCCTGCCACCCGGCCAACTCCTTCTGCTCAGTCCACTACTGCCAAACGCCTACCGTCCAACTCCTCCTACTGCCCGACTGTCCAATCGGCAATGAGAGCAGCCTGCGAATAATGCAAAATGCTGCGCTGTCCTAAACGGTTTACGGCTCGTCCATGGCCGTGTTTGGTACTGCAGCTGAGCCCCCTTCAAGTGAAGCTGCAGTTCCAGATGCAACCTGTGGACAAGTGTGGCGCTGTGTCTTTCTGATGCTGACAACCTCTTTAATATCGACGTGGCTGCCATGACGGAGGTCATCTGTTGTAGAGGCGAGGCAGTGATTAGCGATGGCGGACGTTCCATTCAGAGGTCTGGGAAAGCTGGGTGGTACATTCAGGGAGGGATGCTCTGCAGACAGGCCGTCGCACCGCTTCTTGTAGAGCGCCATTTCTGTACGCATAAATAACGGCATTATCTTTCGCTTTCAGTCAAAATGATGCTCCAGCACCCAGGACAGGGCTCCGCCGCCGAGGTCAGCGCGTCCGCCATCGTCCCGTGTCTGTCCCCCACCATGATGTTCGCCTTTGACGACTTTACCAATCTGACGCCGCTGGTTAAAGAAGAACTCCGGTTCGCCATCCAGAGCAAACGTCTCGCCACGCGCCCGCTCTGCAGCCTGGACACGGTGGTGGTGGCCGACCGGCCCATTGAGATGTCCGTCGCCAAGACAGAGGTAGGTCCTACCGACACGAGACGAGTCCGAAGCAGATTTAACCCCTCATTGCACAGCGCTTGCCCATGGCAACCAGTCAAATAGCCGAGAGCTGATTGGCTGCCGAGGCGACGCTTTCAGCCTTTCAGATTCCACTGCCTTGCTGCGCGGACGCCGTTAACCCCTCGATGTCCTTTCTCATTTGTAGTTCGTCCCCGAAGAAGATGAAAGGAAAAAGAGGCGACGAGAACGGAACAAGGTGGCGGCCGCCAAATGCCGAAACAAGAAGAAAGAGAGGACGGAGAGCTTACAGAAGGTGAGGGGGGCGCCGGACCACCTGACCTAATATTTAAAGGTGCCGTATAGAGACGGAACCTACCAAATTAAAGCCGCAGTTCCAAAATGGCCGCCTCAGCTGTAGCTCAGCGCTAGCACTGCGCTTAGTTGGTGGATTATTCCGAGGTTCACTTGAGGCCGGTTCCGCGATTGCCCGCTTCGAGGATCGGAGTCCAGATTGTGGGCATTCGCGGTCCGATCTAATCGCCAGAGTATCCAATACTGTAGCAAATTATAGAATTGGCGCACGGAATGGCTTTCGCAGTCGGTCCTCAGTGGCTGGCTGCATTGTGAAGTATACCGCGGGGTCATGCGCCATATTTTTGAGCGCGTGGCGCTGAGTTCTGCCCTCAGGGGCGTGGCACAATAATACGTCGCATTATAGAATCCGCTGGACAGCGAGCTCTGAGGCAAACGTCTCACGGGCGAGCGCGATATTTAGCCGTGAAACTCGGTCCAATATTGCGTGTGGGAATGCGTGATGTCCCGTGGATGCGCGTCGTTTTTGCATCACTCCAGCCGAAAGCCGCGCCGGGGATCGGCAGTGTTACCATTGCTCTAGCGGGAGCCTGGCGCCGCGCCTTGTGTTCTCCGGCCCCGTTGGATATGCTGTGACTATTGTTTCCTCGTATGACCCCAGTCTCACAACACACAAATCTTGCGCGATTTTCTCACCTGTGTGCAAAGGGGTTTTAGCGCCATCGGGGGCCTTTCACACGGACGGATTAGGCCGCACGCCGCGGCTGCTTTTGCTCCCTGCGGATTTTGATCGAATAAGAAACTGGCGTAAAACCTTCCTGCCGTTCGCATCAAACTCGCATTTTGAAATACTGCCAATCCGCACCAGGATTTGGCGCCAATCAGTGATGCCGATATTTTGCCGAAGCCGCGGCACGAACGGACTCGCAGTTTTGTGGTTTTTATCTGCGATGTGGACTCCAATCTAAAATCAGATCTCCTGAACCGCGGCGCAAATCCTCACCGCGAAGAACGTAAATATCCAGATGTCAACATAGAATCTGCGGGAACATTGCGGAGTGCGAGCGGGCCGCAGCCGCCATTACTGTACATTACAGCTTGCGCTCTTCCCGAGTGATTTCACCGTTGATCCCGGAGCTCTCTGGGGGTCCGAGGGAAGGAAGGGGTTAATATTAGATCTGGGTCCTTCGAAAAGCCTCAAATCCATTCACAGCTCTATAGTATCACATGAGAGAATTCTGTATATCTGCTGCTATCACTAGGGGGCGCTCCTTACCACCCTGCGGACCCCCTGATCTGTGCCTGGGACCCTCCCTTTCTGCCCCCTGATCTGTGCCTGGGACCCCCCTTTGTGCCCCCTGATCTGTGCCTGGGACCCCCCTTTGTGCCCCCTGATCTGTGCCTGGGATTCCCCCGCGGGCCCCTGATCTGTGCCTGGGATCCCCCTTTGTGCCCCCTGATCTGTTCCTGGGATCCCCCTTTGTGCCCCCTGACCTGTGCCTGGGACCCCCTGACCTGTGCCTGGGATCCCCCTTTGTGCCCCCTGACCTGTGCCTGGGATTCCCCCTTTGTGCCCCCTGACCTGTGCCTGGGATTCCCCCTTTGTGCCCCCTGACCTGTGCCTGGGATTCCCCCTTTGTGCCCCCTGACCTGTGCCTGGGATTCCCCCTTTGTGCCCCCTGACCTGTGCCTGGGATCCCCCTTTGTGCCCCCTGACCTGTGCCTGGGATCCCCCTTGTTCTCACACTAACCTTTTCCCCTTTTTGCTTCCCACAAGGAGTCGGAGAAGCTGGAGTCCATCAATGCCGATCTGAAGGCGCAGATCGAGGAGCTGAAGAACGAGAAGCAACACCTGATCTACATGCTGAACCTGCACCGGCCCACCTGCATCGTCCGCGCCCAGAACGGCCGGACCCCCGAGGACGAGCGCAACCTCTTCATCCAGCAGATCAAGGAGGGAGCGCTGCAGAGCCTGGTGAGCGAGGGGGTGAACTGAGCGCCCTCTGGTGGACACTACCTGAACTTCAGGCTCTGTTCCCACGAGCCGTCGGCGGATGGTGACTGTCGCCGCGATCCGTTCGCTCGCCGCTGCTCCATCTTGGCGGCACGAAGGGATTTTTACTTTTACACTCTGTGCAATTATTTTATATATGTTGCTGAACGCAGAAATGTAAGAAAAGTATGAAAGTCGGCGCTGTGGAGGCCAGAAGGAGGCGCGAGCAGCACCGCGGACCCTCACTCCTCCGCATCGGAAGACGCCATCGTCATGTGTCCGTCCGCTCTCCGGATGGCGCCGTTGTGTTGGCTGCGGCTCTTCTATGCGTCATGTACTCAGCGGGCGCTGTGCGCTCACTTACTCAGCGCGGTCTGATGGCGAGCACGGGGGCTGCGGAGCTTGTGTGGGACTGACCAGATGTAGCAGAGCTGAGTTTGCCACGAGGGGCGCCACAGAGTGCAGCTCCAGGCTGGATTCATGCTAGGAGAAAACCGTGCAGGATTGTGCGTCGCGAGATGCAGGGAAATCGGCGCCGTTCTCAATATCTCTATTTCCATGTAGAGTTTTCCTCTTCCAGCGCTGCGGCGCGACAGACGGGCGGCGGTCCGAGCAATCTGCATCTTGCGGCGGACCCCCCAGTGCAGGTGCCGCGGCTGAGCTGGCTTATTCAGGAACCTGGCAGAAGGCCCAACTGACACAGACAGGGGCCACCAGGTGCAGTAGGGGGCCACTGTAGGATTTAGGGACCACCAGGTGCAGTAGGGGGCCACTGCAGGTTGTTAGGGGCCACCAGGTGCAGTAGGGGGCCACTGCAGGTTGTTAGGGGCCACCAGGTGCAGTAGGGGGCCACTGCAGGATTTAGGGGCCACCAGGTGCAGTAGGGGGCCACTGCAGGATTTAGGGGCCACCAGGTGCAGTAGGGGGCCACTGCAGGATTTAGGGGCCACCAGGTGCAGTAGGGGGCCACTGCAGGTTGTTAGGGGCCACCAGGTGCAGTAGGGGGCCACTGCAGGTTGTTAGGGGCCACCAGGTGCAGTAGGGGGCCACTGCAGGTTGTTAGGGGCCACCAGGTGCAGTAGGGGGCCCGCTGCAGGTTGTTAGGGGCCACCAGGTGCAGTAGGGGGCCACTGCAGGATTTAGGGGCCACCAGGTGCAGTAGGGGGCATCTGCAGGATTTAGGGGCCACCAGGTGCAGTAGGGGCACGCCACAGGTTGTTGGGGGCCACCAGGTGCTGTAGGGTCTGCCGCAGGTTGTTAGGGGCCACCAGGTGCAGTAAGGGCCCACCGCAGGTTGTTAGGGGCCACGGCGGGTTGTTAGGGGCCACCAGGTGTAGTAAGGGGCCATGGCAGGTTGTTAGGGGCCACCAGGTGCAGTAGGGTCTGCCGCAGGTTGTTAGGGGCCACGGCAGGTTGTTAGGGGCCACCAGGTGCAGTAGGGTCTGCCGCAGGTTGTTAGGGGCCACGGCAGGTTGTTAGGGGCCACCACGGGGGAAGTTTTCCACAGCAATCGATACTGCGCAGCATTTCCAGCCGCGGTGACGTAACGTTGGGTGCACCACCTGCTGCAGCTGCCCAAAGGGAACCCTAAAGTGTGGAGTGGCCGGAGCTTAAAGGGGTTCTCCGGTTACTGGACCCGTGTGGGAACAATAAACAGATACTTGCTGCTCCGCAGCCACCCGGGTCCAGTGCTGCAGCCCGCTGCGCTCCCGGTGATTATGTTGCAGCAATGAGAGGCCGCAGCGTCCCGTTCCTGAACTCCTGGCATCATGGCATTCGGATTGTGAGCGCTGATGCCAATAAAATAAGCGGCGGCACTGCAGCTTCTCATTGGCCGCAGCGGTCACCTGATATCCTGTGACATCATCTGTCCTAACAATCACCGGGACCGCAGCGGGCTGCAGCACTGGATCCCAGTATACCAGTGCCTATTATTTGCCCACAGGCGGCCTATTGCAGTGGGGGTCCGGTGACCGGAGCCCCCCTTAACCTCGGCTCCGGCTGCCCCGCTTCACACTGCGCACATTTTACTGACGGTCTCCCATAAATCTGCTCACAAATGTCCAAAAAATCAAACTAATCTCAGAGTATTAAAGTAGGAGAACGATGTGGGGGACTGGTTAGTTGTGCCGGACTACAACTCCCAGCATGCCTCCTCTAAGGGGACGGCCCCCTGCTAGATGACCGCTGCTGCCACCGCCATTTCATGTTTTCTGTATTTCACTTCACGCTTAATGATGATGAAGCCAAAATTACCTCAGAAGCGGCGGCGGCCCCAGGAGCAGCGGCCCCAGGAGCAGCGGGGGCGGCCCCAGGAGCAGCGGCCCCAGGAGCAGCGGCGGCGGCCACAGGAGCAGCGGCGCCGCCATGTACGACCCTTATCTTCTGTACCAGAACTCTTGTATTCGTACATGTTGGCCGCCGGCGCTCCTCATCAGTATGGGGGGGGGGGGGGATAAACTGGAACTAAACGCTAACGGCTGACCGCCATTCATGCGGGATTTGTGTAGGCGGTTCTGCTGCTTGTGGGGGTCAGTCACTCAGGTGACCTTGGAGGGTCTGCAGCGCAGGCGGTCGCTGACAGTCATGTGACCCTGAGAACTGTTGTCACTACTGCTGCCTTAAAGGAATTGTCTAGATTTAGAAAAACATGGCTCCTTTTTTTCCAACAGCGCCGCCCCTGTCCACAGGCGGCGTTACAGCTCAGCCTGAATCGCTGCAATAGTGGGAGGCGATGGCGATGGCGCCGGCGCTCTGCTGATCCTGGACAATCCCTTTAAAGGGCAGTAAATGAGGAAGAGCTGCTCCCGGTGCTCTGCGCTGGCGGACATTAGTCAGTGACTAAGCATGTGATGCTGGTGGTCTTGCCTGTAGGCTTGTAGGGTCGGGGCTCATACAGAGTGATGGCTCTTAAAGGGATTACAAAAAAGGTTTACTTTTTTTCTGCAGAAATGGCGCCTCTAAGGGCCGTGTCTGGTATTGCAGCTCAATCCAATTCACGCGGTCCTACCCCTTTAATGGCGCCATTCTTACAGTACAGTAAGGCTACGACCGCCCTGTATGATTCCGACTTCAAGGAGTTGTTGTGGGGGAGAGGAAGCGTCCCGCAATACCAAAAATCAGCGTCCGCTTCCGCTTTTACCTTTGAACATCCCGAGGGTCTTGATAAGGACGACTGTTCTCTGCGGCGACCAATCCGATGGCGCGAAGAATGAAATCTGATTGGTTGCTGTGAGCAGAAAGACAACTTCACCTCCCTACTGGCTCTTTGTGTTTTGTCTTGGGTGTTTCGGCGCCGCAGACGCTCAAACGCCGATCGCATCTAAGATGAGGAAGTCCTGATGTGGATGAAACTATCAGGCGGGGTCCGGGGCGAGCCGCCCGTAAACTGGCCCCCTGCAGATGAGGTATCTGCTCCACGTGGCGCAGGCGTCATGCTGGGTATTGTCTCTCGCTCTTCCGTGCGTTCTGCGGCCTGTCTGTTAGCACTATATATGTCTATATAATATTATTATTTCCACTTTGGCGCAATATCTGCAGGATCAGTTATCGTTGTGGTACGTTGTCCAGCGCTCACCATATTACAGGTGTGAGGCGAAGTGCATGTTTTCCGTCCGTCCTAATTATAAGGTACTTTATTACCTTCGTTTTCTATTATGAGGTTTTTGTGTTTTGATACTTTAATAAATACGCGATTTTAAAAACCGTTTCGCTTCTTGATGTTAGAAATTGATTTCGGTGTGGGAAGGGTTAAAGGGGTTGTCCCGCGGCAGCAAGTGGGTCTATACACTTCTGTATGGCCATATTAATGCACTTTGTAATATACATTGTGCATTAATTATGAGCCATACAGAAGTTATAAAAAGTTTTATACTTACCTGCTCCGTTGCTGGCGTCCTCGTTCCCATGGAGCCGACTAATTTTCGCCGTCTAATGGCCAAATTAGACGCGCTTGCGCAGTCCGGTCTTCTCCTTTTCTCAATGGGGCTCCGTGTAGCTCCGTGTAGCTCCGCCCCATCACGTGCCGATTCCAGCCAATCAGGAGGCTGGAATCGGCAATGGACTGCACAGAAGCCCTGCGGTCCACCGAGGAAGAAGATCCTGGCGGCCATCTTCAGCAGGTAAGTAAGAAGTCACCGGAGCGCAGGGATTCAGGTAAGCGCTGTCCGGTGTTCTTTTTTAACCCCTGCATCGGGGTTGTCTCGCGCCGAACGGGGGGGGGAGTTGAAAAAAACAACCCGTTTCGGCGCGGGACAACCCCTTTAATATAAAGCGCAGCATAAACCGGCCTGGAGGGACAGTAAAGGGGCGAGTCCGGGCGATCATCACCCCGTGTACGCGCTGATGGAGCCGAGCCGGAAACCTGTTGGAGCCGCTTGGTTTTTGGCTCGCCTACGGCCGGCTTCACACGGGCAACAAAATTGCGTGAGATTTCTTCTTTGCGAGACGCACAAATATGAGCCCCTTTCTTTGGCGTGGGGTCGCACACCGGAGCGAGGTTATCAGAGGGACGTATAAAGGAGCTTCTCCCAGCATGCATGGAAGTAGGAACCATCAGGGCGGTCTGCCAAGAAAGGAAACAACCAACTGCGAGGTTCTCTCTGCCCTATGGCTCTACCAAAGTCTGGAAATACCGGCCTTGCCCAAACACAAAATCAGCTGGCCACCTACAGCACCCAACAAGCACACCTACCTGGGCCGAGAACTCAACCAGTCAGGGAGTCGCTAACCAGTCAGTATATCAGTGACTAGAGGAGCGAAATAAGAACGTCCCGGAAAATGACAACGAGGAGGGACTACAAACTGGCCCCATGTCTGAAAGCCCTACCAGCCCCAGAGAACTACTACACACTGAGCGCCCCCAGCCTGGCACAGACAGAACTAGAAGCCCAGGAACAACAGACTATGCCAACAGCGCCACCAGAAGGCCGTGGTGGAGGAAGCCTACTTCCTGCCATGATAACCCAGATACACTTCAGGAGACTCCATGATATCTACCCGGACTTCAACTCCACGAGGAGGGAGAGAAACTCCACATCCTAGTGGGGAAAGAAGACGACGAGCATAATATGTCACTGCCATAGACTGATGGGAGCGAGATATGGACCTCTCTACCCCCTACATGATATGCCATGAACATATATACCCCTACATGACATAGTATAGACTCTATACCCCCTACATGATATGCCCTGGGCAAATATAACCTCTACATTATATATCATGGACTCTTGGAAGCTTGCTGTTGGGGTCCTCCAGGGCTCAGTCCTCTGCCCCTTCCCCTCCTCTTTGCCTTGCTGTTGGGGTCCCCCAGGGCTTGGTCCCCTCCCCTCTTCTCCAGCTTGCTGTTGGGGTCCCCCAGGGCTTGGTCTTTGGCCCCCTCCCCTCCTCTTCCCCTAGCTGTTGGGGGGCTGAGAGGGACGCTTACAGCTAATATGCATCGTTCTAATGCGGCGCCCTCCTACAGGGCGAGAGTATTGTTCATTTGGGTGCTGATTAGTAAAGTGATTATACCCCTCACCTGAGCGTACACCCCCTATATGATATAGGGGAGTATAAAAGTTCTCCAACCCGTACATGATATAGAAGGGTATATAAGTCCCCCCTCCTACATGATATAGGGGGTATATAAGTCCCCCCTCCTACATGATATAGGGGGTATATAAGTCCCCCCTCCTACGTGATATAGGTGGTATATAAGTACCCACTACATGATATAGGGCTTATATGAGTCCCCCATCTCTAATCACTCTGGTAATACCTCCCACTAATGCTTTTTGATGATGGATAGTCCTCAGGGATCGGTCTGCCCGCTCTGCGATGACACCTGCTGATGGCTTCTGGTATCACAGGGTGGCACACTCCAACGGTTCTATAGGGTCTCTTACCTCTGATGAGTTATTGGTGGTCTTCTGTCTATTTGTTCCTCTGGGCTCATGTAACCTACAGCAGGTAAGTGTCCCCATCACATACCCACTCCGTCCGGTGCCCCTAGAAGCCTGTCAGGTGTGGCGGTGCAGCGGTACAGGCACAGTATTATGGCAAACATTACTCCTTGTGCTTTGGGATAGTTTTCTAATTTGAAACGTGTCGACACAACGAATCCTCCTGCAGAGACGCCTATAAGAGTAAAGAACATGCGGTGAGTCCTTCTACCCCCAGAAAGGGGTCATCCAGGACAACATGGCCGCTCTCTATAAACAGGTGAGGTTTGTGCTGAGCCCCTTTACTTCCATGTAGCTGGGAGTAATACCGGATACAACCTGCAGGGCGGCGCTGCTTGTGGAAGAAAGCACTCTTATAAGGGCTCCTCAGGAAAATGTTGGTGTACAGGGCATATTGGGGGATACAACATACTTACAGATCCCGTCGCCGCTCTGGACCCCCAGCGTGCCACGTAACCTGCACTGCGACTAGTTGGATCATCCTGCACAATGGGCGCCGTTCTCTCTACTCGTCCTACAAGACCGACTCATAGGAATGAATAGAAAAAGCCGGAGGACTAAACTAGAGTGGGGGGCAACGGGGGTCCAGACCGGAGTATCTGCCCCGATGTGCCCTGTGAAAGACAATGAAACCTTTCCACTGTTAGTGCAGAGCAGATCCATGGCCGAGGGGACAGCGGGGGGAGAGGTGGTCACTTGTTACGGTGGCTCTACCCTCTCCTCCCCAGTTGGGGGTATCACAGGACCCGTCCAAGTCGCCACAGGGGAAGGTCATGGGAAAACACTAATGGGATGGTAACCAGGCGAAGTTACCTGCAAGTCTTTAGTTGTCACGGGTGACGCCACCGTTCCTTTGCTGTGGCTCCTCCTTGGAATAATTAGTAGTAGTTTTCTGGACACTTCGGGACGGTCGATGATGTCAGCTTTACTGAACGTAGTAAATCCAACAAACAATACAATCCAACGGTAGAAGAAGCGAGGCAGCAGCAGGTCCGCGGGGCGTCATACGGAGTCCGCAGTCCCAGTTATCGGTGCTGTGCTTTCTCTCCCGGAATCAAGGCTCTCAGCACTGGTTTGTGTACAAGAACTCACTGATCGCCTGCATATAATGGCTCCTTCTGTCTCGGCTTCCGACATCAGCAAGGAGGACAGCGATCTCTTGGCCTCCTCCACCTTCTCCACATCCAGACGGATGGTGTCTGTGAACCGGCAGACTCTCCTCTCTGCTGCTCCCTTACCAACTCACTCCCTTCCATTCACCGTGCGACCACATATATAAAGCCTGGTCATGTGACTAAGGAATGCTACATTTCACAGACTTAGGGTGAATGCAGGTGGCCGGGTCGAATTCCAACTGTGAGATCCTCGCAGTGCGATGTGCCCCTGCAGTGACCCGTGGCTCACCCGTCCGGCGTCTTTGGTCTGTGAGGCTCGCACTGAAATAGGACAGACGCGATTTTGTTATCGCACGAGTTTTCCGCAATCGAAATCCCAGCTGTCTGCATCGAATCCTACGGCGGCGGCACGGACGGACGTTCTGCGTGGAATTTCCGCCTGTGTGCGTTCAGCCATATGTAGACGATTAACCCCTGCGGTGCTGCAGACAGGTAATACACATAACACTGATGCTACAAGCAAAGCAAGGACATTCCAGAGGCCCCAGCAGGCATGGAGCATGCTAGCACATTCTGGAACCTTCCATCCACTTCAGGCCACTACAATAGTAACATCAGATCCGTAAATGCAGTCAAACTTGTGACCCCCCAGAAACAACGTGCCGCACGGACCCCCGGGTTCAGTCACCTTCACCTGATCTGTAACTCCTCAGTAGGTTCTCTGCACATTGTTTTTCTTATTTTTCTATTAATTTCAGGAAATAACTCCGTTACACGATGGAAACCGTCAGCAAGTCAGTAGCTGCTTGTAGGAAGAGCTCGGGAAGCCATCTCCATGGCCAGCAGACTCTGAATAACCCCCTATGGGCACAACGTGTCAGTAGGGAGTCCAAACAATCATGTAACAACCGCTTGCTGATGGTTTCCAGCCTATTGCACTGAGCGCACCAAGAGATAAGATGTTAGCGTTAGATCCTTGGCTGGCCTCTGCGGCTCCTAGGGGACCGTCCATTTGTCACAGGGCTCCAATATTTCCCACAGTAGCGACTGAGGAATAAACCAGGCGTCCCTTCAACCTTTTCAGCTCCAAGGTGCTTCCTTGGGACGTTATACAACAGCACCATCTGCTGGCTGCAGCCAGGACTGGACAGGTTACAGCGGAGCTCTAAGGCTTTAACCACTGTAGGGGTGTGCTACAGAGAATGGCCTGTGGGGGGCAACAGACAGGCAGTCTGGTACCTGAGACAAGGGGAAAACACCCACAGGTGTCGTCAGTAAGGAGGATAAAGGTGTTTGTTCCTGCTGCAGTGAGAGGTGAAGTGGGCTGCAAGCCAGAGAGGGACCTGGGCTGTGAGAGCGAGAGACAGGTCCAGAGAGGGACCTGGGCTGTGAGAGCGAGAGACCGCTCCAGAGAGGGACCTGGGCTGTGAGAGCCAGAGACAGGTCCAGAGAGGGACCTGGGCTGTGAGAGCCAGAGACAGGTCCAGAGAAGGACCTGGGCTGTGAGAGCCAGAGACCGGTCCAGAGAGGGACCTGGGCTGTGAGAGCCAGAGACCGATCCAGAGAGGGACCTGGGCTGTGAGAGCCAGAGACCGGTCCAGAGAGGGACCTGGCCTGTGAGAGCCAGAGACCGGTCCAGAGAGGGACCTGGCCTATGAGAGCCAGAGACCGCTCCAGAGAGGGACCTGGCCTGTGAGAGCCAGAGACCGCTCCAGAGAGGGACCTGGCCTGTGAGAGCCAGAGACCGCTCCAGAGAGGGACCTGGCCTGTGAGAGCCAGAGACCGCTCCAGAGAGGGACCTGGCCTGTGAGAGCCAGAGACCGCTCCAGAGAGGGACCTGGCCTGTGAGAGCCAGAGACCGGTCCAGAGAGGGACCTGGGCTGTGAGAGCCAGAGACCGGTCCAGAGAGGGACCTGGCCTGTGAGAGCCAGAGACCGCTCCAGAGAGGGACCTGGCCTGTGAGAGCCAGAGACCGCTCCAGAGAGGGACCTGGCCTGTGAGCAAGAGGTCTAGAGAGAGACCTGGACACTGAAGAGACTGTTCCTGTGCCTCAGGATTCTTGGGTGAAGCATTCCTGAGAAAAACAGAGTGAGTCCTGAACTAAAGACAACTGGATGAAGCTGCCCTGGAGAGTGGGTGAGAACCACAGTTGGACTGTTTATTAAAACCCTGAAGTAAAAGGACATTTAAGTTTACTTGATGAAGGGCTGTGCTGAAGCAAGATATTGCTGTGAAGGTGAAAATAAATAGGAATTTGGAGTTTAACCCATTGGTGTCTACCTGTGATGTGAGTGAATGATCCCCAGGTTGCTACACCACGTTGGTAGACGTCGGGTCTGGAAGGGTTAATTCCTCCTGAATTAGTACAGAAGTCACGGGGGTCCGCGGTCCGGCCAGAGATGGGGGAGCTGTGTCATGTGACATCCCATGTCCAGGGGGCACTTACTTTCCCAACACAATGATAAGGGGAGCCAGAAATGACCCCCATCAGGCGGCCGCGGGCGACATTAACCCCTTCGTGGCCCGTTTTGTGTCTCAGACAGTCTGCGAGGTTTTCTCATCTCTTTTGCTGTTTATTTTCCTGATTTCTCTGGATCCTTCATGGAAGTTATCAGATATACGGACTGCAGACCCGTGGCTGGAATGCGCTCACGGCCGCCATGTATGCTGGAGAGAGGGCCCGCGGGACCCCCGAAACGCCCTGCATCCTCTCTGTATATTGAGGTCTATGAAGATTTTGTCACATGGCCGAGAATATGGCGCAAGATCGGTGCGTTGCGAGACCCCTTCTTTTTCTTGGGGTCATTCACATGAGTGATGTGGTTCAGCATCGTGGTCCTGTCTCCGGGGGCCTCCGTAACGTCTCCTGCATTGTTTTCAATGGGGTCGGCATAAAGATCGCACAGCGGTGTGCAAGGCGCACACGAGTGCTATGCGAGGCTTTCCCGTGTAAGACTTGAGGGACAGTTAGGAGGGAAAGCCTCATAGGATCTGGGAGCTTTATGTACATGATGGATGGATGATATGTCACCCTCTATGGAGCCTCATGGGATCGGGGAGCTTTATGTACATGATGGATGGATGATATGTCACCTTCTATGGAGCCTCATGGGATCTGGGAGCTTTATGTACATGATGGATGGATGATATGTCACTGTCTATGGAGCCTCATGGGATCTGGGAGCATATGTACATGATGGATGGATGATATGTCACTCTCTATGGAGCCTCATGGGATCTGGGAGCTTTATGTACATGATGGATGGATGATATGTCACCTTCTATGGAGCCTCATAGGATCTGGGAGCTTTATGTACATGATGGATGGATGGATGATATGTCACCCTCTATGGAGCCTCATGGGATCTGGGAGCTTTATGTACATGATGGATGGATGATATGTCACCTTCTATGGAGCCTCATGGGATCTGGGAGCTTTATGTACATGATGGATGGATGATATGTCACTCTCTATGGAGCCTCATGGGATCTGGGAGCTTTATGTACATGATGGATGGATGATATGTCACCCTCTATGGAGCCTCATGGGATCTGGGAGCTTTATGTACATGATGGATGGATGATAAGTCACCTTCTATGGAGCCTCATGGGATCTGGGAGCTTTATGTACATGATGGATGGATGATATGTCACCTTCTATGGAGCCTCATGGGATCTGGGAGCTTTATATACATGGTGGATGGATGATATGTCACCTTCTATGGAGCCTCATAGGATCTGGGAGCTTTATGTACATGATGGATGGATGATATGTCACCTTCTATGGAGCCTCATGGGATCTGGGAGCTTTATGTACATGATGGATGGATGATATGCCACCCTCTATGGAGCCTCATGGGATCTGGGAGCTTTATGTACATGATGGATGGATGACATGTCACCTTCTATGGAGCCTCATGGGATCTGGGGGCTTTATGTACATGATGGATGGATGATATGTCATCTTCTATGGAGCCTCATGGGATCTGGGAGCTTTATGTACAGGATGGATGGATGATATGTCACTCTATGGAGCCTCATGGGATCTGGGAGCTTTATGTACATGATGGATGGATGATATGTCACCCTCTATAGAGCCTCATGGGATCTGGGAGCTTTATGTACATGATGGATGAATGATATGTCACCCTCTATGGAGCCTCATGGGATCTGGGAGCTTTATGTACATGATGGATGGATAATATGTCACCATCTATGGAGCCTCATGGAGTATGGGAACTTTATGTACATGATGGATGGATGATATGTCACCTTCTATGGAGCCTCATGGGATCTGGGAGTTTTATGTACATGATGGATGGATGATATGTCACCCTCTATGGAGCCTCATGGGATCTGGGAGCTTTATGTACATGATGGATGGATGATATGTCACCCTCTATAGAGCCTCTTGGCATCTGGGAGCTTTATGTACATGATGGATGGATGATATGTCCCCTTCTATGGAGCCTCATGGGATCTGGGAGCTTTATGTACATGATAGATGGATGATATGTCACCTTCTATGGAGCCTCATGGGATTTGGGAGCTTTATGTACATGATGGATGGATGATATGTCACCCTCTATGGAGCCTCAAGGGATCTGGGAGATTTATGTACATGATGGATGGATGATATGTCACTCTCTATAGATCCTCATGGGATCTGGGAGCTTTATGTACATGACGGATGGATGATATGTCACCTTCGATGGAGCCTCATGGGATCTGGGAGCTTTATGTACATGATGGATGGATGATATGTCACCTTCTATGGAGCCTCATGGGATCTGGGAGCTTTATGTACATGATGGATGGATGGATGATATGTCACCTTCTCTGGAGCCTCATGGGATCTGGGAGCTTTATGTACATGATGGATGGATATCTCACTCTCTATGGAGCCTCATGGGATCTGGGAGCTTTATGTACATGATGGATGGATGATATGTCACCCTCTATGGAGCCACAAGGGATCTGGGAGCTTTATGTACATGATGGATAAATGATATGTCACTCTCTATAGAGCCTCATGGGATCTGGGAGCTTTATGTACATGGTGGATGGATGATATGCCACCCTCTATGGAGCCTCATGGGATATGGGAGCTTTATGTACATGATGGATGGATGATATGTCACCCTCTATAGAGCCTCCATGGGATCTGGGAGCTTTATGTACATGGTGGATGGATGATATGCCACCCTCTCTGGAGCCTCATGGGATCTGGGAGCTTTATGTACATGGTGTATGGATGATATGCCACCCTCTCTGGAGCCTCATGGGATATGGGAGCTTTATGTACATGATGGATGGATGATATGTCACCTTCTATGGAGCCTCATGGGATCTGGGAGCTTTATGTACATGGTGGATGGATGATATGTCACCTTCTATGGAGCCTCATGGGATATGGGAGCTTTATGTACATGATGGATGGATGATATGTCACCTTCTATGGAGCCTCATGGGATCTGGGAGCTTTATGTACATGATGGATGGATATCTCACTCTCTATGGAGCCTCATGGTATCTGGGAGCTTTATGTACATGATGGATGGATGATATGTCACCCTCTATGGAGCCTCATGGGATCTGGGAGCTTTATGTACATGATGGATGGATGATATGTCACCCTCTATGGAGCCTCATGGGATCTGGGAGCTTTATGTACATGATGGATGGATGATATGTCACCTTCTATGGAGCCTCATGGGATCTGGGAGCTTTATGTACATGATGGATGGATGATATGTCACCTTCTATGGAGGAGGTTTTCTGGTTAACTATGATATGTTACAAAGGTGATTACTGGGTCAGATGAGATGGCACAGAGTGAGTTCTGCCCAGTGATGGACTGGTTGGCAGCAGCAGCAGATTGGCTGAAGAAAAATGGCGGGAAATGCCTGTGGTTGTCAGGCAGAATCATGTGGCCTGACAGTGGCTGGTGATTGGTCCAGAGGAACAGGCTGAGAGGAGCAGCAGTGAGATATGTGGGTGCAGAGATGTGGGCCATCATCATCTGGAAAGGAAGCAGCAAGCAGCATCCCGGTGACAGCTCCCTGTTCCTGTCAGCTCCCCTCACAATTCCTGTCACAGCTTCAGATCCTCTGTGAAGATGGAGGACCTTCTGCAGCGGCTGATTGTCAGCGAGAATGAATTGGACGGTGAGGAATAGCTGCGCAGAAGTCTGGGATCCCCTGCGCTTCAGCTTAGGACTTGTCAGCAGCGCCAGCCAGGAGGAGCTGCAGAGGACATTGTGTGAACACTTATATCTGAGGAGGACTTGTCAGTAGAGAACCACCAGCGAAGCGAACGCAGAGGCTGCCTTTACCTTCATCCGATCGGAGGCGACTGAAACCTGGCAGCAGGAACAGTGCCACCAGATGCCAACACCAAGTCCTGTACTGCTGCAGGCATAGCGTACAGGTGAAGCTCTACAAGATGGCGACGGCACCTCTGCCAAGTCCTGTGCTGCTGCATGCAGACTGTCAGCTGTGAGGTAACCACTGTATGCAGACTGTCAGCTGTGAGGTAACCGCTGTATACAGACTGTCAGCTCTGAGGAAACCACTGTATGCAGACTGTCAGCTGTGAGGTAACCACTGTATGCAGACTGTCAGCTGTGAGGTAACCACTGTATGCAGACTGTCAGCTGTCAGGTAACCACTGTATGCAGACTGTCAGCTGTCAGGTAACCACTGTATGCAGACTGTCAGCTGTGAGGTAACCACTGTATGCCGACTGTCAGCTGTCAGGTAACCGCTGTATGCAGGCTGTCAGCTGTGAGGTAACCACTGTATGCAGGCTGTCAGCTGTGAGGTAACCACTGTATGCAGACTGTCAGCTGTGAGGTAACCGCTGTATGCAGACTGTCAGCTGTGAGGTAACCGCTGTATGCAGACTGTCTGCTGTGAGGTAACCGCTGTATGCAGACTGTCTGCTGTGAGGTAACCACTGCATGCAGACTGTCAGCTGTGAGGTAACCACTGTATGCAGACTGTCAGCTGTGAGGTAACCGCTGTATGCAGACTGTCTGCTGTGAGGTAACCGCTGTATGCAGACTGTCTGCTGTGAGGTAACCACTGCATGCAGACTGTCAGCTGTGAGGTAACCACTGTATGCAGACTGTCAGCTGTGAGGTAACCGCTGTATGCAGGCTGTCAGCTGTGAGGTAACCGCTGTATGCAGACTGTCTGCTGTGAGGTAACCGCTGTATGCAGGCTGTCTGCTGTGAGGTAACCGCTGTATGCAGGCTGTCTGCTGTGAGGTAACCACTGTATGCAGACTGTCTGCTGTGAGGTAACCGCTGCATGCAGACTGTCTGCTGTGAGGTAACCGCTGCATGCAGACTGTCTGCTGTGAGGTAACCGCTGCATGCAGTCTGTCGGCTCTGAGGTAACCGCTGCATGCAGGCTGTCGGCTCTGAGGTAACCGCGGCATGCAGGCTGTCGGCTCTGAGGTAACCGCGGCATGCAGGCTGTCGGCTCTGAGGTAACCGCGGCATGCAGGCTGTCGGCTCTGAGGTAACCGCTGCATGCAGGCTGTCGGCTCTGAGGTAACCGCTGCATGCAGGCTGTCGGCTCTGAGGTAACCGCTGCATGCAGGCTGTCGGCTCTGAGGTAACCGCTGCATGCAGTCTGTGGTTGAGGCGGCTGCTGCTTTTAGTCAGATTTGGTTCATAATTATTTGTTATTTTATAATTGTTACTTTTATATAAAGAAGCAGAATCTAATGATGTCCGGAGGAACAGAGATGGTTAATAATGGTTACCGGGGTGTTGGTGTTTCCTCGGTGTAACTAGTTAGGTGGTTGTTAGACATCCTTGGGGCGCCTCACTATCTGGATGTAACTAGTTAGGTGGTTGTTAGACATCCTTGGGGCGCCTCACTACCTCGGTGTAACTAGTTGTTTGGTCATTAGACATCCTTGGGGCGCCTCACTACCTCGGTGTAACTAGTTGTTTGGTCATTAGACATCCTTGGGGCGCCTCACTACCTCGGTGTAACTAGTTAGGTGGTCGTTAGACATCCTTGGGGCGCCTCACTACCTCGGTGTAACTAGTTAGGTGGTTGTTAGACCTCCTTGGGGCTCCTCACTACCTCCGTGTAACTAGTGAGGTGGTTGTTAGACATCCTTGGGGTGCCTCACTACCTTGATGTAACTAGTTAGGTGGTTGTTAGACATCCTTGGGGCTCCTCACTACCTCGGTGTAACTAGTTAGGTGGTTGTTAGACATCCTTGGGGCGCCTCATGACCTGGATGTAACTAGTTAGTTGGTGGTTAGACATCCTTGGGGCGCCTCACTACCTCAGTGTAACTAGTTAGGTGGTTGTTAGACATCCTTGGGGTGCCTCACTACCTCGGTGTAACTAGTTAGGTGGTTGTTGGACATCCTTACGGCACCTCACTACCTGGATGTAACTAGTTAGGTGGTGGTTAGACATCCTTGGGGCGCCTCACTACCTCGGTGTAACTAGTTAGGTGGTTGTTAAACATCCTTGGGGCACCTCACTACCTCGGTGTAACTAGTTAGGTGGTTGTTAGACATCCTTGGGGCGCCTCACTACCTTGGTGTAACTAGTTAGGTGGTTGTTAGACATCCTTGGGGGCGCCTCACTACCTGGATGTAACTAGTTAGGTGGTTGTTAGACATCCTTGGGGCGCCTCACTACCTCGGTGTAACTAGTTAGGTGGTTGTTAGATATCCTTGGGGCGCCTCACTACCTTGGTGTAACTAGTTAGGTGGTTGTTAGACATCCTTGGGGCGCCTCATGACCTGGATGTAACTAGTTAGGTGGTGGTTAGATATCCTTGGGGCGCCTCACTACCTCGGTGTAACTAGTTAGGTGGTTGTTAGATATCCTTGGGGCGCCTCACTACCTCCGTGTAACTAGTTAGATGGTTGTTAGACCTCCTTGGGGCGCCTCACTACCTGGATGTAACTAGTTAGGTGGTTGTTAGACATCCTTGGGGCGCCTCACTACCTCGGTGTAACTAGTTAGGTGGTTGTCAGACATCCTTGGGGCGCCTCACTACCTCGGTGTAACTAGTTAGGTGGTTGTTAGACATCCTTGGGGAGCCTCACTACCTGGATGTAACTAGTTAGGTGGTTGTTAGACATCCTTGGGGCCCTCACTACCTGGATGTAACTCGTTAGGTGGTTGTTAGACATCCTTGGGGCGCCTCACTACCTCGGTGTAACTAGTTAGGTGGTTGTTAGACATCCTTGGGGCGCCTCACTACCTCGGTGTAACTAGTTGTTTGGTCATTAGACATCCTTGGGGCGCCTCACTACCTCGGTGTAACTAGTTGTTTGGTCATTAGACATCCTTGGGGCGCCTCACTACCTCGGTGTAACTAGTTAGGTGGTTGTTAGACATCCTTGGGGCTCCTCACTACCTCCGTGTAACTAGTGAGGTGGTTGTTAGACATCCTTGGGGTGCCTCACTACCTTGATGTAACTAGTTAGGTGGTTGTTAGACATCCTTGGGGCTCCTCACTACCTCGGTGTAACTAGTTAGGTGGTTGTTAGACATCCTTGGGGCGCCTCATGACCTGGATGTAACTAGTTAGTTGGTGGTTAGACATCCTTGGGGCGCCTCACTACCTCAGTGTAACTAGTTAGGTGGTTGTTGGACATCCTTACGGCACCTCACTACCTGGATGTAACTAGTTAGGTGGTGGTTAGACATCCTTGGGGCGCCTCACTACCTCGGTGTAACTAGTTAGGTGGTTGTTAGACATCCTTGGGGCGCCTCATGACCTGGATGTAACTAGTTAGTTGGTGGTTAGACATCCTTGGGGCGCCTCACTACCTCGGTGTAACTAGTTAGGTGGTTATTGGACATCCTTGGGGCTCCTCACTACCTCGGTGTAACTAGTTAGGTGGTTGTTAGACATCCTTGGGGCGCCTCATGACCTGGATGTAACTAGTTAGTTGGTGGTTAGACATCCTTGGGGCGCCTCACTACCTCGGTGTAACTAGTTAGGTGGTTGTTGGACATCCTTACGGCACCTCACTACCTGGATGTAACTAGTTAGGTGGTGGTTAGACATCCTTGGGGCGCCTCACTACCTCGGTGTAACTAGTTAGGTGGTTGTTAAACATCCTTGGGGCACCTCACTACCTCGGTGTAACTAGTTAGGTGGTTGTTAAACATCCTTGGGGCGCCTCACTACCTTGGTGTAACTAGTTAGGTGGTTGTTAGACATCCTTGGGGGCGCCTCACTACCTGGATGTAACTAGTTAGGTGGTTGTTAGACATCCTTGGGGCGCCTCACTACCTCGGTGTAACTAGTTAGGTGGTTGTTAGATATCCTTGGGGCGCCTCACTACCTTGGTGTAACTAGTTAGGTGGTTGTTAGACATCCTTGGGGCGCCTCACTACCTGGATGTAACTAGTTAGGTGGTGGTTAGATATCCTTGGGGCGCCTCACTACCTCGGTGTAACTAGTTAGGTGGTTGTTAGATATCCTTGGGGCGCCTCACTACCTCGGTGTAACTAGTTAGGTGGTTGTTAGACATCCTTGGGGCGCCTCACTACCTGGATGTAACTAGTTAGGTGGTGGTTAGATATCCTTGGGGCGCCTCACTACCTCGGTGTAACTAGTTAGGTGGTTGTTAGATATCCTTGGGGCGCCTCACTACCTCGGTGTAACTAGTTAGGTGGTTGTTAGACATCCTTGGGGCGCCTCACTACCTCGGTGTAACTAGTTAGGTGGTTGTCAGACATCCTTGGGGCGCCTCACTAACTTGGTGTAACTAGTTAGGTGGTTGTTAGACATCCTTGGGGCGCCTCACTACCTCGGTGTAACTAGTTAGGTGGTTGTTAGACATCCTTGGGGCGCCTCACTACCTCGCTGTAACTAGTTAGGTGGTTGTTAGACATCCTTGGGGCGCCTCACTACCTGGATGTAACTAGTTAGGTGGTGGTTAGATATCCTTGGGGCGCCTCACTACCTCGGTGTAACTAGTTAGGTGGTTGTTAGATATCCTTGGGGCGCCTCACTACCTCGGTGTTTCTAGTTAGGTGGTTGTTAGACATCCTTGGGGCGCCTCACTACCTCGGTGTAACTAGTTAGGTGGTTGTCAGACATCCTTGGGGCGCCTCACTAACTTGGTGTAACTAGTTAGGTGGTTGTTAGACATCCTTGGGGAGCCTCACTACCTGGATGTAACTAGTTAGGTGGTTGTTAGACATCCTTGGGGCGCCTCACTACCTCGGTGTAACTAGTTAGGTGGTTGTTAGACATCCTTGGGGCGCCTCACTACCTCGCTGTAACTAGTTAGGTGGTTGTCAGACATCCTTGGGGCCCTCACTACCTGGATGTAACTCGTTAGGTGGTTGTTAGACATCCTTGGGGCGCCTCACTACCTCGGTGTGTGGTTACATTTATGGGATCGAGGTAATGGAGCGGTGTGGGTACTGAGGTAAGAGCTGTGGGTACTGAGGTAAGAGCTGTGGGTACTGAGGTAAGAGCAGAATCTAATGATGTCTGGAGGAACAGAGATGGTTAATAATGGTTACCGGGGTGTTGGTGTTTCCTCGGTGTAACTAGTTAGGTGGTTGTTAGACATCCTTGGGGCGCCTCACTATCTGGATGTAACTAGTTAGGTGGTTGTTAGACATCCTTGGGGCGCCTCACTACCTCGGTGTAACTAGTTGTTTGGTCATTAGACATCCTTGGGGCGCCTCACTACCTCGGTGTAACTAGTTAGGTGGTCGTTAGACATCCTTGGGGCGCCTCACTACCTCGGTGTAACTAGTTAGGTGGTTGTTAGACCTCCTTGGGGCTCCTCACTACCTCCGTGTAACTAGTGAGGTGGTTGTTAGACATCCTTGGGGTGCCTCACTACCTTGATGTAACTAGTTAGGTGGTTGTTAGACATCCTTGGGGCTCCTCACTACCTCGGTGTAACTAGTTAGGTGGTTGTTAGACATCCTTGGGGCGCCTCATGACCTGGATGTAACTAGTTAGTTGGTGGTTAGACATCCTTGGGGCGCCTCACTACCTCAGTGTAACTAGTTAGGTGGTTGTTAGACATCCTTGGGGTGCCTCACTACCTCGGTGTAACTAGTTAGGTGGTTGTTGGACATCCTTACGGCACCTCACTACCTGGATGTAACTAGTTAGGTGGTGGTTAGACATCCTTGGGGCGCCTCACTACCTCGGTGTAACTAGTTAGGTGGTTGTTAAACATCCTTGGGGCACCTCACTACCTCGGTGTAACTAGTTAGGTGGTTGTTAGACATCCTTGGGGCGCCTCACTACCTTGGTGTAACTAGTTAGGTGGTTGTTAGACATCCTTGGGGGCGCCTCACTACCTGGATGTAACTAGTTAGGTGGTTGTTAGACATCCTTGGGGCGCCTCACTACCTCGGTGTAACTAGTTAGGTGGTTGTTAGATATCCTTGGGGCGCCTCACTACCTTGGTGTAACTAGTTAGGTGGTTGTTAGACATCCTTGGGGCGCCTCACTACCTGGATGTAACTAGTTAGGTGGTGGTTAGATATCCTTGGGGCGCCTCACTACCTCGGTGTAACTAGTTAGGTGGTTGTTAGATATCCTTGGGGCGCCTCACTACCTCGGTGTAACTAGTTAGATGGTTGTTAGACCTCCTTGGGGCGCCTCACTACCTGGATGTAACTAGTTAGGTGGTTGTTAGACATCCTTGGGGCGCCTCACTACCTCGGTGTAACTAGTTAGGTGGTTGTCAGACATCCTTGGGGCGCCTCACTAACTTGGTGTAACTAGTTAGGTGGTTGTTAGACATCCTTGGGGAGCCTCACTACCTGGATGTAACTAGTTAGGTGGTTGTTAGACATCCTTGGGGCCCTCACTACCTGGATGTAACTCGTTAGGTGGTTGTTAGACATCCTTGGGGCGCCTCACTACCTCGGTGTAACTAGTTAGGTGGTTGTTAGACATCCTTGGGGCGCCTCACTACCTCGGTGTAACTAGTTGTTTGGTCATTAGACATCCTTGGGGCGCCTCACTACCTCGGTGTAACTAGTTGTTTGGTCATTAGACATCCTTGGGGCGCCTCACTACCTCGGTGTAACTAGTTAGGTGGTCGTTAGACATCCTTGGGGCGCCTCACTACCTCGGTGTAACTAGTTAGGTGGTTGTTAGACATCCTTGGGGCTCCTCACTACCTCCGTGTAACTAGTGAGGTGGTTGTTAGACATCCTTGGGGTGCCTCACTACCTTGATGTAACTAGTTAGGTGGTTGTTAGACATCCTTGGGGCTCCTCACTACCTCGGTGTAACTAGTTAGGTGGTTGTTAGACATCCTTGGGGCGCCTCATGACCTGGATGTAACTAGTTAGTTGGTGGTTAGACATCCTTGGGGCGCCTCACTACCTCAGTGTAACTAGTTAGGTGGTTGTTGGACATCCTTACGGCACCTCACTACCTGGATGTAACTAGTTAGGTGGTGGTTAGACATCCTTGGGGCGCCTCACTACCTCGGTGTAACTAGTTAGGTGGTTGTTAGACATCCTTGGGGCGCCTCATGACCTGGATGTAACTAGTTAGTTGGTGGTTAGACATCCTTGGGGCGCCTCACTACCTCGGTGTAACTAGTTAGGTGGTTATTGGACATCCTTGGGGCTCCTCACTACCTCGGTGTAACTAGTTAGGTGGTTGTTAGACATCCTTGGGGCGCCTCATGACCTGGATGTAACTAGTTAGTTGGTGGTTAGACATCCTTGGGGCGCCTCACTACCTCGGTGTAACTAGTTAGGTGGTTGTTGGACATCCTTACGGCACCTCACTACCTGGATGTAACTAGTTAGGTGGTGGTTAGACATCCTTGGGGCGCCTCACTACCTCGGTGTAACTAGTTAGGTGGTTGTTAGACATCCTTGGGGCGCCTCATGACCTGGATGTAACTAGTTAGTTGGTGGTTAGACATCCTTGGGGCGCCTCACTACCTCGGTGTAACTAGTTAGGTGGTTATTGGACATCCTTGGGGCTCCTCACTACCTCGGTGTAACTAGTTAGGTGGTTGTTAGACATCCTTGGGGCGCCTCATGACCTGGATGTAACTAGTTAGTTGGTGGTTAGACATCCTTGGGGCGCCTCACTACCTCGGTGTAACTAGTTAGGTGGTTGTTGGACATCCTTACGGCACCTCACTACCTGGATGTAACTAGTTAGGTGGTGGTTAGACATCCTTGGGGCGCCTCACTACCTCGGTGTAACTAGTTAGGTGGTTGTTAGACATCCTTGGGGCGCCTCACTACCTTGGTGTAACTAGTTAGGTGGTTGTTAGACATCCTTGGGGGCGCCTCACTACCTGGATGTAACTAGTTAGGTGGTTGTTAGACATCCTTGGGGCGCCTCACTACCTCGGTGTAACTAGTTAGGTGGTTGTTAGATATCCTTGGGGTGCCTCACTACCTTGGTGTAACTAGTTAGGTGGTTGTTAGACATCCTTGGGGCGCCTCACTACCTGGATGTAACTAGTTAGGTGGTGGTTAGATATCCTTGGGGCGCCTCACTACCTCGGTGTAACTAGTTAGGTGGTTGTTAGATATCCTTGGGGCGCCTCACTACCTCGGTGTAACTAGTTAGGTGGTTGTTAGACATCCTTGGGGCGCCTCACTACCTGGATGTAACTAGTTAGGTGGTGGTTAGATATCCTTGGGGCGCCTCACTACCTCGGTGTAACTAGTTAGGTGGTTGTTAGATATCCTTGGGGCGCCTCACTACCTCGGTGTAACTAGTTAGGTGGTTGTTAGACATCCTTGGGGCGCCTCACTACCTCGGTGTAACTAGTTAGGTGGTTGTCAGACATCCTTGGGGCGCCTCACTAACTTGGTGTAACTAGTTAGGTGGTTGTTAGACATCCTTGGGGAGCCTCACTACCTCGCTGTAACTAGTTAGGTGGTTGTCAGACATCCTTGGGGCGCCTCACTACCTGGATGTAACTCGTTAGGTGGTTGTTGGACATCCTTGGGGCCCTCACTACCTGGATGTAACTCGTTAGGTGGTTGTTAGACATCCTTGGGGCGCCTCACTACCTCGGTGTGTGGTTACATTTATGGGATCGAGGTAATGGAGCGGTGTGGGTACTGAGGTAAGAGCTGTGGGTACTGAGGTAAGAGCTGTGGGTACTGAGGTAAGAGCAGAATCTAATGATGTCTGGAGGAACAGAGATGGTTAATAATGGTTACCGGGGTGTTGGTGTTTCCTCGGTGTAACTAGTTAGGTGGTTGTTAGACATCCTTGGGGCGCCTCACTATCTGGATGTAACTAGTTAGGTGGTTGTTAGACATCCTTGGGGCGCCTCACTACCTCGGTGTAACTAGTTGTTTGGTCATTAGACATCCTTGGGGCGCCTCACTACCTCGGTGTAACTAGTTGTTTGGTCGTTAGACATCCTTGGGGCGCCTCACGACCTCGGTGTAACTAGTTAGGTGGTTAGACCTCCTTGGGGCGCCTCACTACCTCGGTGTAACTAGTTAGGTGGTTGTTAGACCTCCTTGGGGCTCCTCACTACCTCCGTGTAACTAGTGAGGTGGTTGTTAGACATCCTTGGGGTGCCTCACTACCTTGATGTAACTAGTTAGGTGGTTGTTAGACATCCTTGGGGCTCCTCACTACCTCGGTGTAACTAGTTAGGTGGTTGTTAGACATCCTTGGGGCGCCTCATGACCTGGATGTAACTAGTTAGTTGGTGGTTAGACATCCTTGGGGCGCCTCACTACCTCGGTGTAACTAGTTAGGTGGTTATTGGACATCCTTGGGGCTCCTCACTACCTCGGTGTAACTAGTTAGGTGGTTGTTAGACATCCTTGGGGCGCCTCATGACCTGGATGTAACTAGTTAGTTGGTGGTTAGACATCCTTGGGGCGCCTCACTACCTCGGTGTAACTAGTTAGGTGGTTGTTGGACATCCTTACGGCACCTCACTACCTGGATGTAACTAGTTAGGTGGTGGTTAGACATCCTTGGGGCGCCTCACTACCTCGGTGTAACTAGTTAGGTGGTTGTTAAACATCCTTGGGGCACCTCACTACCTCGGTGTAACTAGTTAGGTGGTTGTTAGACATCCTTGGGGCGCCTCACTACCTTGGTGTAACTAGTTAGGTGGTTGTTAGACATCCTTGGGGGCGCCTCACTACCTGGATGTAACTAGTTAGGTGGTTGTTAGACATCCTTGGGGCGCCTCACTACCTCGGTGTAACTAGTTAGGTGGTTGTTAGATATCCTTGGGGCGCCTCACTACCTTGGTGTAACTAGTTAGGTGGTTGTTAGACATCCTTGGGGCGCCTCACTACCTGGATGTAACTAGTTAGGTGGTGGTTAGATATCCTTGGGGCGCCTCACTACCTCGGTGTAACTAGTTAGGTGGTTGTTAGATATCCTTGGGGCGCCTCACTACCTCGGTGTAACTAGTTAGGTGGTTGTTAGACATCCTTGGGGCGCCTCACTACCTGGATGTAACTAGTTAGGTGGTGGTTAGATATCCTTGGGGCGCCTCACTACCTCGGTGTAACTAGTTAGGTGGTTGTTAGATATCCTTGGGGCGCCTCACTACCTCGGTGTAACTAGTTAGGTGGTTGTTAGACATCCTTGGGGCGCCTCACTACCTCGGTGTAACTAGTTAGGTGGTTGTCAGACATCCTTGGGGCGCCTCACTAACTTGGTGTAACTAGTTAGGTGGTTGTTAGACATCCTTGGGGCGCCTCACTACCTCGGTGTAACTAGTTAGGTGGTTGTTAGACATCCTTGGGGCGCCTCACTACCTCGCTGTAACTAGTTAGGTGGTTGTTAGACATCCTTGGGGCGCCTCACTACCTGGATGTAACTAGTTAGGTGGTGGTTAGATATCCTTGGGGCGCCTCACTACCTCGGTGTAACTAGTTAGGTGGTTGTTAGATATCCTTGGGGCGCCTCACTACCTCGGTGTTTCTAGTTAGGTGGTTGTTAGACATCCTTGGGGCGCCTCACTACCTCGGTGTAACTAGTTAGGTGGTTGTCAGACATCCTTGGGGCGCCTCACTAACTTGGTGTAACTAGTTAGGTGGTTGTTAGACATCCTTGGGGAGCCTCACTACCTGGATGTAACTAGTTAGGTGGTTGTTAGACATCCTTGTGGCGCCTCACTACCTCGGTGTAACTAGTTAGGTGGTTGTTAGACATCCTTGGGGCGCCTCACTACCTCGCTGTAACTAGTTAGGTGGTTGTCAGACATCCTTGGGGCGCCTCACTACCTGGATGTAACTCGTTAGGTGGTTGTTAGACATCCTTGGGGCCCTCACTACCTGGATGTAACTCGTTAGGTGGTTGTTAGACATCCTTGGGGCGCCTCACTACCTCGGTGTGTGGTTACATTTATGGGATCGAGGTAATGGAGCGGTGTGGGTACTGAGGTAAGAGCTGTGGGTACTGAGGTAAGAGCTGTGGGTACTGAGGTAAGAGCTGTGGGTACTGAGGTAAGAGCAGAATCTAATGATGTCTGGAGGAACAGAGATGGTTAATAATGGTTACCGGGGTGTTGGTGTTTCCTCGGTGTAACTAGTTAGGTGGTTGTTAGACATCCTTGGGGCGCCTCACTATCTGGATGTAACTAGTTAGGTGGTTGTTAGACATCCTTGGGGCGCCTCACTACCTCGGTGTAACTAGTTGTTTGGTCATTAGACAACCTTGGGGCGCCTCACTACCTCGGTGTAACTAGTTGTTTGGTCGTTAGACATCCTTGGGGCGCCTCACGACCTCGGTGTAACTAGTTAGGTGGTTAGACCTCCTTGGGGCGCCTCACTACCTCGGTGTAACTAGTTAGGTGGTTGTTAGACCTCCTTGGGGCTCCTCACTACCTCCGTGTAACTAGTGAGGTGGTTGTTAGACATCCTTGGGGTGCCTCACTACCTTGATGTAACTAGTTAGGTGGTTGTTAGACATCCTTGGGGCTCCTCACTACCTCGGTGTAACTAGTTAGGTGGTTGTTAGACATCCTTGGGGCGCCTCACGACCTGGATGTAACTAGTTAGTTGGTGGTTAGACATCCTTGGGGCGCCTCACTACCTCAGTGTAACTAGTTAGGTGGTTGTTAGACATCCTTGGGGTGCCTCACTACCTCGGTGTAACTAGTTAGGTGGTTGTTGGACATCCTTACGGCACCTCACTACCTGGATGTAACTAGTTAGGTGGTTGTTAGACATCCTTGGGGCGCCTCACTACCTCGGTGTAACTAGTTAGGTGGTTGTTAGACATCCTTGGGGCGCCTCACTACCTCGATGTAACTAGTTAGGTGGTGGTTAGACATCCTTGGGGCGCCTCCCTACCTCGGTGTAACTAGCTAGGTGGTTGTTAGACATCCTTGGGGTGCCTCACCACCTCGGTGTAACTAGTTAGGTGGTGGTTAGATATCCTTGGGGCGCCTCACGACCTCGGTGTAACTAGTTAGGTGGTTGTTAGACATCCTTGGGGCGCCTCACTACCTCGGTGTAACTAGTTAGGTGGTTGTCAGACATCCTTGGGGCGCCTCACTAACTTGGTGTAACTAGTTAGGTGGTTGTTAGACATCCTTGGGGAGCCTCACTACCTGGATGTAACTAGTTAGGTGGTTGTTAGACATCCTTGGGGCGCCTCACTACCTGGATGTAACTCGTTAGGTGGTTGTTAGACATCCTTGGGGCGCCTCACTACCTCGGTGTAACTAGTTAGGTGGTTGTTAGACATCCTTGGGGCGCCTCACTACCTCGGTGTAACTAGTTAGGTGGTTGTTAGACATCCTTGGGGCGCCTCACTACCTCGCTGTAACTAGTTAGGTGGTTGTTAGACATCCTTGGGGCGCCTCACTACCTCGGTGTAACTAGTTAGGTGGTTGTCAGACATCCTTGGGGCGCCTCACTACCTCGGTGTAACTAGTTAGGTGGTGGTTAGATATCCTTGGGGCCCTCACTACCTGGATGTAACTAGTTAGGTGGTTGTTAGACATCCTTGGGGTGCCTCACTACCTCGGTGTAACTAGTTAGGTGGTTGTTAGACATCCTTGGGGCGCCTCACTACCTCGGTGTAACTAGTTAGGTGGTTGTTAGACATCCTTGGGGCGCCTCACTACCTCGCTGTAACTAGTTAGGTGGTTGTTAGACATCCTTGGGGCGCCTCACTACCTCGGTGTAACTAGTTAGGTGGTTGTCAGACATCCTTGGGGCGCCTCACTACCTCGGTGTAACTAGTTAGGTGGTTGTCAGACATCCTTGGGGGTCCTCACTACCTGGATGTAACTCGTTAGGTGGTTGTTAGACATCCTTGGGGCCCTCACTACCTCGGTGTAACTAGTTAGGTGGTTGTCAGACATCCTTGGGGCGCCTCACTACCTCGGTGTAACTAGTTAGGTGGTTGTCAGACATCCTTGGGGGTCCTCACTACCTGGATGTAACTCGTTAGGTGGTTGTTAGACATCCTTGGGGCGCCTCACTACCTCGGTGTGTGGTTACATTTATGGGATCGAGGTAATGGAGCGGTGTGGGTACTGAGGTAAGAGCTGTGGGTACTGAGGTAAGAGCTGTGGGTACTGAGGTAAGAGCTGTGGGTACTGAGGTAAGAGCTGTGGGTACTGCCATAAGGGCTCATATTGTGCCGCTCTCATCCATTTATGGTTGTTTTAGTCAGAAATCGGTACAAATTCCTTGCATCCAGGAAATAGAGGATTTCCTGCAATAGGGCAAGACTCCAGTGAGGCCACCATATTGGAAGTAGGCCCGACTCATTAAAGAAGGCTCCCGGTACGGCCTATATGTGCATGAGTTAAAGGGCCTCAGCTGTGAAGGGGTTAATAAGTTAATTTCAGTTGTTTATGATCCTGAGGTAGTTAAATTGCTAAGCACATAGATGATTTTTGAGGCTGCTTGAACTTTAAGCCCTATTCCAATAATAAGCCCTAGTTGCAGTTAATTAAAAAAAAAAAAAAAGTCAATGTAAATAGTGTCCAGGCAGCGATACATGGCAAAAGTAGGATCTTATGGAGCAATTAGTAGAAGACCCTGTCTTGTTTTCGGGGAGACAGGGATGATGGACGGTCATTATCTCGCTTTAATGTATAATGGGGCTTACACTGTTTACAGGTGGGGTGTTATTGGAGAACACGTAGACAGATGGGGTCATCTCGGGTTAAGGTGTACAGGCGCCCCAATAATATGGGGTAATGATTCTGTTTTCATTCTAGGACTTAAGAGAAGTATTGTGTGGATTGTTGGCCCCTCCTTTGTGTACCGGGCCTGGGGGAAGGGCAGCGGAGCGCTGTTAGTCCGAAATGTGGGATTGTGCAGATCACAGTCTGAAATTATTGGTGCGGTAATAGAAGTATGAGGGGGAGGGGATTAATGGCTGAACTGATCTATAAAGAGTCACGTGGGCTTAGAGGGTCACATGGGCATAGAGGGTCACGTGGGCATAGAGGGTCACGTGGGCATAGAGGGTCACGTGGGCTTAGAGGGTCACGTGGGCATAGAGGGTCACGTGGGCATAGAGGGTCACGTGGGCATAGAGGGTCTCGTGGGCATAGAGGGTCTCGTGGGCATAGAGGGTCTCGTGGGCATAGAGGGTCTCGTGGGCATAGAGGGTCACGTGGGCATAGAGAGTCACGTGGGCCCTGTCCAGATGTTTTATTTTTACACTTAGGGGTTAATGACATAGAACACAGTGATATGTCGTGGGACATTGTATTGAGATGTGGAGCATTAGACAAGGTTCAGATACAGTGATGGTTCTTTCAGATATTGTTCCCCGATTATTATGGTCATTGCCGAGGTCTGTATATAGTGAGAGAATTCGGAGAAGGGTTACCCGGTGGTAGAGCTCATGCCAGGGGGGGGTTCTTTCTTTTTAGACCTGCTGATATGGAAGGTCTTGTTCCCGGCTTCCATAGGAATGATCTAGTAGACTTGTCAGAGATTGTGTTGGATATTGGTAAGATGGATTTGTGTAGATGATTGAGGAGGCTGTGGGTGTTGGGGGGGCCATGTCATTAGTGGATGCCATGGCCTGGGGGGGGGATTGTCGCCCGCATTAGGCGGGGGGGCAGGTAAACTTGGGGAGAGTTTGGTGGTGGTAAAGACAGAGATTACAGGAAGTGTTCTGGTTATTATTGGTTACATCTCTCCCCGTTAATAGACCCCGCGGCCTTCTGTATCCAATATTGGTGTCTGTTATTTATAAGAGTTTGGGAAGGTTGTAATAAAGCGTAAGATCCCATGAAAACAATGGGAACCCCTTCCCGATCCCCTCGTGTGGCTGTCGGCCGCTGACACAAACACCCCGCATCCGCTGGGAAATCGCACGTTGGCGAGTCGGGCAAAGCCGGCAAAGTTTAATGCTCCAATATTGTGTTCAACCTGTGAAATTAGCCTTAGTCAGCAGACTGTTGGATGCTGCGGGACGAGCGGTGGCCATATATGAAGGGGGGGGGGCGGCTGGTCTGAGCTGGTGGAGCTTGATATTATTACTCTACTCTATGTTGGATCACTGAGACCTCCTGGCCAGCGGGGTAGTCACGCCCTCCTGCAGGGTCATGGCACCCTCCTACGGGGTAGTTGCACCCTCTTACTGGGTCATGATGTCCTCCTGTGAGGTAGTTATACCCTTCTGCGGAGTAGTCGCACCCTATTGCGGGGTCATCACGCCCTCCGGCAGGGTAGTAATGCCCTCCTACCCGGTAGTCGCGCCCTCCTGCGCTGTGATCGATCACTATGGTGAGGATTGTAGACGCCGTTGCAGATCCTCTCATGTGCATTCTTCTCCAGTCTCAGTATATGGGGCTGCCCCTCACCCACCCATCATTGATCTAGTGGGGGGCACCTAATATTTATGCCCAAACCTATAGGCATCTATCAGCATCGGGCTCATGTCTCGCAGAAACCTTCTAAGTCAGTTCTTCCTACTCCTGGTTCATCATTCAGTCCGGACCCTTATAAAGGTGTCCTTGGGTGATGCTTTGGTGAACCGGATCTTCACCTCTTGTCATCGTGTGCACCAAGTTAAGGAGCACAAGGCTGCCCCCTCCTGGCCGTACTGTAGATACGAGAAGTTGTTGGCGGTGGGTAGACTCCGGTTATCCGCCTCTGTCTGTGGGATTTTGTGATGCGTGAAGTTGGTCTTGGAAATGAGCGTCCGCGGGTGTTTATATCACCTGCAGGCCCCTCCCCCTCCCGCAGGCCCCTCCTTCTCCTGCACTTCGGCCTTCATGCTTGTGCGAGGACTGAAGCTTCACCTTTAGATCAGGCGCTGCAACGTGCAGTTAAAATAAATAAATATATATTTACGGTTACGTGACACCAAAAGTAGTTCTAACGGGCAATTGAAAGATACATATATCCTGTGTATACGGCCGAGGGATAAACTATATACTCATTGTCTTGTTACCTGTGACGGCAGGCAATGATGGGGGTTGTAGTTGTCGGTTCGTGAGGCCACCGTTCCATACGCCGACATCCACGCTCGGTGCATTAATGACACTGGACAAGTATATAGTACCTCAGGCCTCCGGTACGGGGGAGGCCCGGGAAAACTTCACTAGTGACTTCTCCATATAATCCAGCAGACCAGCAGGCACAGGAGAACTTAGTACATACTCAGCAATTACTGGCCACAGAATGGCAGTAATGATCACCCCGCTGTCATAGACTTCAGCAGGCGTGGTGTCAGTTATGGGTGTACCTCTATACGGTGATCCAGACTTCAGACGGCCGCAGAGGAATCATCAGTAAATCTCAGTATTATCTCCAGCGGCTCCGTAGACTTCTGCACTGTTATACAACTGTATCACTTCTTGTCACTGGCAGGGTAATTACTCACTACGGCTCCCTCTTGTGGGGGGACTTTGTGGGGAAGACATTTAGGCTCGCTCACTTCACATTTGGTCCGGCGGTCTCTCCTTCTCCTCCATCTTCAGCTGCACAAGGGCTGAAGGTGCCCTCATGCGCCTCTGTGGTAGCGGACCCTCAGGTGTTAGATGGGCGCTCCTCGGCAGACAAGATGAGCTCTCCTTAACTCCAACCCAATCCCCCATACTTATAGACTCACCAGGTCACATGACCCTGCAAGATAGATACATTCAGCAGCAGAGCTGACAGGCAATGATTTTATGGGGGTTAACCCTTCAGACGCTGCAGCTGTGCAACACATACAGAGAATAGACATAACAGCTTTGCACAGTGCATCCACATGAGACAGACATGTATGACAATGATGGAGGGTCCGGGTGGGGTTCTGGGACACTACAGCGCTTCTTTGTAGAACCGATAATGAAAACTTACTAAAATTCCTGCTAGCAAATGATCCAATGACACCACTAAGAGGAGGAGCCAAAGCGGAGGACACGCCTCTGTGTGTATAGAGCATTGCAGTTCTCATATCAGCCACTAGATGTCAGTGCAGGACAACCAGCAGGAGAGTAAAGCTGGCGGCTCAGCATTGCCTCACCAGCTGCGCTCCAAGCGGAGGATTACCGCTATACGGCTGCGTGGAGAGACAGTTCAAGCTTGTGCGCATTGCAGCTAACAACTAGTCAGATACTTATTATCTACTCGAAGTGCGACAGCTGCGTGTCTACGTGCGAACCGCGTCCCGTCCTGCGCAGAAAATGATTACTCCTCACTGCTCATACAGCCCCTTCACACCGCGGTGTTTCCTGTCCACATGTGGAATATTTCATGTACGCACTTGAACGCCATTCATATAGCCGCGGACCGCCATAGGACATGAAATGTGCGCCAATGTGCTGCCGGATGCCATCTGATGCAGTTGTGATTCTTGGGCCTAACTCGCGCTCGGGCGTCTGATCACGGCCTGACTGTACGAGGGTGCGTTCACACTTGGCGGGACTGGAAGTTGAAAATCCGCAGCGGGGCGAAAATCGCATTTGTCCGCCGCCGTTACGTCTACAGCAGCTCAATTAATACTGCGGATTTTCTGACTGGATTTTACCTCTTCTGCACCAAAATCCACATCCGCCAGGTGAGAATGGCGCGGGACCGCACTCACATGGCAGAACTTTGCGGTGGTTTTTTTGCCAATTCTCTGCAGGATCCGCCCCGTTTTAGCTTTCAGCTGAATGCGGTGAGAATCCGTGACGCGGTTCAGGCGGCGCAGATCTTCCTACTTGTGGACTGTGAAATCTGCATTGCAGGGAAACAGATTTGACCGTCTAATTCTTGGCGCGGTTTCCGCGTGAAATCCATGTAGAGACTGCATGATAACGAGTGCGTCCGACCGGAACGGCGATCCCCGGCCTCACAATAATCAGGCCCATAGTTTACGTGTCGCCAGCCTGGTAGCCCAGAGCTGCAATCACAATTCTGTCTGCACACGGCCTGCGCCTATGGTATCATCTTCATTCGGGTCCAACAGCCACCAGAGCCGACACTGTGAACCAGCAAGGACCCTCCATGAAATACAGATGAAGGGGAGCCGAACTCTGTCATTGGCTGCAGCCCCTGTGATGTCCCGAAAACCGGGCAGACTGCCGCCGTAAGTACAGACTGGAGTGGGGGTCCGAGCAGGGAGAGGTCACTATAATGTTACTGCATGAGGAAGGGGTTGTACCAAGATATTACAGCACAGAATACCCCTCTAGCCCATGACCACCAGGGATATCAGATACTTACCATAACCACCCTAGACTACCTGGGATATCAGAATTTACCCATAACCAACCTAGACCACCAGGGATATCAGAATTTACCCATAACCAACCTAGACCACCAGGGATATCAGATACTTACCATAACCAACCTAGACCACCAGGGATATCAGATACTTACCATAACCAACCTAGACCACCAGGGATATCAGATACTTACCATAACCAACCTAGACCACCAGGGATATCAGATACTTACCATAACCAACCTAGACCACCAGGGATATCAGATACTTACCCATAACCAGCCAAGACCACCAGGGATATCAGATACTTACCCATAACCAGCCAAGACCCCCAGGGATATCAGATATTTACCCATAACCACCCTAGACGACCAGAGATATCAGTTATTTACCCATAACCACCCTAGACCACCAGGGGAGGTGGATTAAGTCTATCATGGGCTGTATGAAGATTTAGCCCCACTAGTCTAAGGCTGGGTTCATACGGGGGGGTTAATTCCGCCCGCGGCTCCTAATCCTGGAATTAGCCAGCAAAGTGGACAAGATTTTTCAATCCGTTGCAGCAAAGCCGCACGAAAACTGACATGCAGCGCAAAATTCAGTTCCGCGGCATGTCAATTCTTTTTTGCTTCCGCAGCGGCCTCCCTGCTCTCTATGGGGAGAGAAAGTCGCAGCGGAATGCCGACGGCGAAACTGCGGCAAAACCCAAGGCTAAAGGCCGCGGGTTTTGAAGCTGCGCTTATCCTGCGGAAATGTTGCGTTTTTTCGGTGCGGTCATTCCAAGGGATTTTTGTTCTGTGTGACCCCAGCCTAAAGGTGTTAGAATGATCCTGCATACATAAGGTACCAGGACCGAGCTCCCTGCACGGATACATTAATGGTATTGAACTCATCACATAGGTCCGCTTTATACATTTGCCCAAATATGTTTCTCCATAGACATGTAAGGCGCCATCACACCCCTCAGTCAGCCGCCCCCACATCACAAGAAGCAGCATACTGCCCCCTACCGCTGCTCACTGACTGCCAGCACCCCCCCACACTGCCATGTGACGTCCGCTCTGCTGCATCTGCTACACGGATATGGGTCATGGTACAATGGGGCTGACTGAGGCGGATTATCAGCAGTATGGATAGCCCTTAGCCCCCTATAACCTCGGACTCGGGCGGCCACCCGAAGCATCCCTATCATCATCCGCTATTGAGCACCAGAGAGATTGGATATTAAGCCACTTATTATGTTACCGTTAACCCCTTCAGCCCCCCGGTCCACCAGAGGTTTTGGTGTTAACTCCTAAACCTAGCTGCCGCATTCCTGAGAACATCTGTAGTGGTTCAGCTAACTCCTAAAGCCCCCCGGCTGCGGCTGATCTCGTACAGTGGGTGATATTACAGATATTTATCGTTACGCAGAAGACAGGTTTTTTAATGTGTCAACTTTATTATAGGGTTGGGACCAGTAGGTCCGCAGGTGGGTAGCCGCTGAGCCTTTGACTGCGCAATGGGTCTTAGGCCTCATGTCCACTTGAAAAATACAATCCATGCAGAATCTGCCGCGGAGCATGCCGCGTTTTTTCTCCCACGCGTGAAAGACGCAATTCTTTTGAAAATGCCATCCGCGGGTGCAAAAATGAATTTAATGGACCCGCGGATGGCCAGTGATTCCCCATGGGCAAAATCTGCTGCGGAATCCCCAATTCCATTTAGCTAGTGGACATGAGGCCTTACTGTTTTGGGGCCTCACCTCCCCCTTTCTTTCCCCTCTTATTCCCTATTCTGCCCATTTTGGGGTAGAGTTTCGGGCACTGCTCCCTGGGTAGTCTGGGGGGGTCTTCTATAAAAGCTGGAGACGTCGTCCAACATGGTGACCTGTTACTCAGATGGCTGTCTGTGGGCCGCAGGGATTCCCCACAAAGTGGAAGGCCCACCGCCGGGCTCATCCTTTTTGGGTATTTAAATCAACTCTGTCAAAATGGTTTTTCGTCTTCCTGTTGCGATGGCAGGTAAGCTGCAGGCCGAACGCGATACCTTTGTAGCCGCCAGGAAAAGGCAAGTCCGTCAGGTACGCGGGATCTTACACTTTATTAAAACCATATGAAGAACAGACCCCAATATTGGATAAAAAGGGCGCGGTGTAACCGATAATAACCAGAACGCCTCCTGTGAGCTCCGGCATACAGGCACAAGTTTACCACCACCAAATTCTCCCCAAGTCTACCTGCCCACCCACCAATCCCCCACAGGGCCATGGCGTCCACTATGGGCGTCCACTATGGGCGTCCTCTATGGGCGTCCTCTATGGGCGTCCTCTATGGGCGTCCTCTATGGGCGTCCACTATGGGCGTCCACTATGGGCGTCCACTATGGGCGTCCACTATGGGCGTCCACTATGGGCGTCCACTATGGGCGTCCTCTATGGGCGTCCTCTATGGGCGTCCTCTATGGGCGTCCTCTATGGGCGTCCTCTATGGGCGTCCTCTATGGGCGTCCACTATGGGCGTCCACTATGGGCGTCCACTATGGGCGTCCACTATGGGCGTCCTCTATGGGCGTCCTCTATGGGCGTCCACTAATGACATGTCCCCCAACAAACCCCAGATCCTCAATCTTCTACTGTAAATCCATAGTCCAAGTATCCAGTATCTGCGGTGCGCTGCTACAGAGTGACAAGTGTAATATATCCTTCCTATAGAAGCCTGGAACAAAGGTCTTAAAGCCCCCCGGCCCCCCGGCCCCCCGGCCTGAGCATTCTACCGCCTGGTTAACTCTTCTCCAAATTCTCTGCCTATATCTCAGTGTTGGCAGCGACCATAATAATGGAGGAACATGTGAACCCACCATCGCCGTATCGGGACCTTGTTTAACGGTCCCACAACATATTAATGTGTTCCGGTGACTACCCGTCCGTCAGCCGTCAGCCCCTCCACCTCGTGCCCCTACAACTGCGCCAAAACATTTCAAACTCTGATCTGTCCAATCCCACATTTCCGGACTAACGCGATCGGCTGCCCTCGTCCGGCCGGCAAACAGAAGAGGGTCCAACGATACTTCATTCCTGAAGTGAATGAAGACTTGGCGCCCCCATCTTATTGCCCCCGAGACGCAGCGGCTCCAAGACTACAGGAGTGCGAATGTAAACCCATGGCATCCCAACGCCTGGGACCATCATACCTCGGGAGCGAGACCAGGACCGTGCGCCTTTTACCCGAAGGCCAGGCCGGCTCTTACAGTAAGTTTTGCTCCAGAGATGTTACCTTCGCCCTGTATGGCTCTCGGGACGGTGTATATATATATATATTGTTATTCCCTGTGACTCGGGCTTATAGTTCAAGCATCCTACATAATCCCGAAGAATCACGCTGGGGCTTATTTACAGGTAGGTCTTATTTTTAGGGAAGCAGGCACATGGACCAACAAAGCACGGGGTCCCTGCGGGCGTGGACACACGACGCCGGCGAATACTAACCGCCAGATATTAGCAAACCCCCCCCCCCCCCTTCACCCATCTTGGCTGTTTGTATTTATTTGCTCTCATCACATTACGGCGGTTTGACTCCTCCTTAACGCCCCGACGTCCGCCGCCCGAAGGCCCGTCTGACATCGTCTGCACATTAGGCAGTACTTCCACCAGCCTGTCTAAGTGTGATGGCGGAGCGGCGATCAGGGGCGCAGGAGGCCGCTCATCCACTGCTTCACCGGATAACAGAACTAATGAAGTACCAGATTTTGCCATTTCTAAAAGAAAGCAATACCCGACAAAACCTCCAAAGTGGAGTCCTGAGCGCCTCACCCCAAACACTTCCCTGACGTGCTGCATCTGCCAGTCGGGGTGCCACCCAGCCGTATTGTGCCCGCCAGGCCGGTGCCGGTGCTTGTTTTTTACTGGCCGGTATTTTTGCATACCAGCCCGACCGCCCATCTGACACCGAGGCGGGCATCCTCAGTGATCCCCAAACGAGGTGCCTCAGCTCCCCGCTGGTAATCACACTGGGGGGTCTAATACTCACCTACCGCCGGTGTTCCGGTGCGCTTGCGGGTCCCCGTCGCTCCTGCAGGCTGCAGCGATGTCCTCCGTGCCGGCAGAGCATTTCTTTCTGGAAACGGGGCTTGAGTTCCCCACCTCCAGCAAAGATAATGCTCTGATTGGCTAGCCAGCGCCGGCTTCTAATTGGCTGATGGAGGACATTGCGGCAGCCTGCAGGAGCGACGGGGAGTATGGGTGTTTGTTCTCTTCGGTGTTGTGTAGTTGGGGGTTATTTTTGTGTAAATTTGTTTTTCCAGAATTTTGGGTTGGAAGTAGGGGGGGGGGGGGCGTGTCTTATATGGGTTGGGGGGACTATTACTACTGAGGGGGGGACTACTATTGCTGGGGGGGTTACTATTATTGTGGGGTTCATATTACTGGGGGGGTCGCTATTTCTACTGGGGCCACTGTGTCAAGCGATGCAGCGACCAGCGAGGCTGCGATCACTAGAGGCACCGGGTGCCCGGAGGGCCGATAATGTGCCGTAATAAGCCACGCCCCTTTTATTATGGCCAGTATTGTTTCGTGATAAAGCTGACACCCCTAACTGGGACCCGATCGCTCCTACCTCTGGCTTCATCCACCCCACATCATGTGACACTGGCTCCCAGCCTTTTTAATAATGGTGCGGGTGTGTCCTGCGCCAAAGTCAATGGTCCCCGGCAGCACACAAACTACACTAACGTGCACTAAAACACGTGTAATTGTGTGACCTTCACTGCGCAAAAAGTTGAGCCTTTTGCACAAACGCTCGTGTGAGAAATAAAGGAACCAAGGCGCCGACTCCTGCCACGGACAGCAGTGCGACAATACGGGGAGCGGAGCAGCGGCGCCCCCGGCCGGCGTCAGGCCTGCTGCACAGTTGGGTCATTAAGCTCTGTGCACAAATGCGCGAGCCTCAGCACAACGTATTGGCGCTATGAATGAGGTGGATTTGCGCGTGCTTTGGGGCATCGTACTGTACGTCTCTGTGCACGCGGGGCGGGTATATACGCAGCCCACCCCGATATAAAGGGCGGTTTAACCTCAGGAGGTCCAGTTGTGGTCAACTCCCCGTGTATTGTACACATCTCCGTGCGTATTTGCGCTACTAACAATAGGCTTCTCTGGGCACAAAGTAGGGAGCGCTCCGTGTGTTTGTATGGAGAAGGGAACGTGAATGAATGGGTTATATTGGCGCATACAGCGGTGGGACAGCCCCCAGTCTGCGGCTCGCTCTGCGCCGTCGCTGTTTTCTCGGTCTGCCATGTTGTTCTTGTCCACAAAAAAACCTGAAACAAGACCGATTCTTTAATGATCCATGTACGGCGAATGGACTGCATAGAGCATACGGACAGCACACTGACTGCCCATGGACAGCGCACGGACAGCGGATGGACTGCATAGAGCATACGGACAGCACACTGACTGCCCATGGACAGCGCACGGACAGCACATGGACAGCGAATAGACTGCATGGAGCATACGGACAGCACACTGACTGCCCATGGACAGCGCACGGACAGCACATGGACAGCGAATAGACTGCATGGAGCATACGGACAGCACACTGACTGCCCATGGACAGCGCACGGACAGCACATGGACAGCGAATGGACTGCATAGAGCATACGGACAGCACACTGACTGCCCATGGACAGCGCACGGACAGCACATGGACAGCGAATGGACTGCATAGAGCATACGGACAGCACACTGACTGCCCATGGACAGCGCACGGACAGCGAATGGACTGCATAGAGCATACGAACAGCACACTGACTGTCCATGGACAGCGCACGGACAGCACATGGACAGCGAATAGACTGCATGGAGCATACGGACAGCACACTGACTGCCCATGGACAGCGCACGGACACCACATGGACAGCGAATGGACTGCATAGAGCATACGGACAGCACACTGACTGCCCATGGACAGCGCACGGACACCACATGGACAGCGAATGGACTGCATAGAGCATACGGACAGCACACTGACTGCCCATGGACAGCGCACGGACACCACATGGACAGCGAATGGACTGCATAGAGCATACGGACAGCACGCTGACTGCCCATGGACAGCGAATGGACTGCATAGAGCATACGGACAGCACACTGACTGCCCATGGACAGCGCACGGACAGCGAATGGACTGCATAGAGCATACGGACAGCATACTGACTGCCCATGGACAGCGCACGGACAGCGAATGGACAGCGAATGAACTGCATAGAGCATACGGGCAGCACACTGACTGCCCATGGACAGCGCACGGACAGCACATGGACAGCGAATGGACTGCATGAACCTGGACCACGAAGAGGGAATCTCCACGGCCAACCGGTTCTCTCTCTGGATGGAACCACACAGCGCCGGGCCGACCCCAGGGACTGCAATTGGGTCCGTTCGCTTTTCACCCGGATGACCGACTCACGGACATGCAGCACTTTCCTTCCGGAATGTTCGGTCCGATCTGCAGCCGGAGGTCTGCAATAGCCTGCAGGTAATAAACTACCTGTCCATCACTTACCGATGCCAGTGTGACCCAACAGGCTCTGGTGCCAACCCGTATGGCACACGGAGACTGGGCACCTCCGCTCATTGGCACCAGGGAGCTTCTTCTAGTCAGTGCCTCCACTCTGGATAGAGCCTTAGCCTTGGGCCTCATGTCTACAGGCGGCTTGGAATCCGCATGCGGGAGAGCAGAGAGGAGTCCAGCCCTGCCGGCGGCCGAGGACTGTGCGTACCTGTAGGGTCTTCACTGCGGATGTATGAGGAAATGCTGGCCTGCGCTCAGAGACTTTCTTAAATATCACGCTTTTCCGCAGAATCCACGGCCCGTCTGCAGTTCACTTTAATGGAAGTCCTCCATGTGGGAACTGCAGCAAAATGGAGCCGCTGGGATTTGTTGTTCAGACCAAAACATCCACAAAATAAATCCACCTGCTTTAATTCAGCTGTAAATAGGGGAGATGGGACAATACTTTCTCAGCGCCACCTATTGGAAGGCAGCATTCCTGCAAGCCACAGTTAGACTCTTTATACAAGCCTTGTAACAATGACTGGGAATTAAAAGCCAAGCCAGAATCCATGCGCAGACAGCTGTTTCAGGGTGTTCGCCCCTCATCAGTGTGCAGCAGGTTTCTGGCTTTGCTAATGAAGGGCATGGGGTCAGAAACGCTATCTATCCTCCTTAGGGAGAGCACCTAGATGATGAGTAAGGGTAATATGCAAATAATGCATGAACGCTGATGAAGGGCACCCTGAAACAGCTGTCTGTGGATGGATTCTGTCTTTGCTTTTAATTCCCAGTCATTGTTACAAGGCTTGTATAAAGAGTCTAACTTTGGCTTGAAGGAATGCTGCCTTCCAATAGGTGGCGCTGTGGAGGTGTTATTCCATCTCCCTTATTTGCATATTACCCAGAGGAGCATGGCCATTTGAGTCTTCTTGCCGGAGGAGTAGCGCCACGTGTCGCAGGAGGAGGAGCGTTGTGTGTCGCCGGATGAGTGGCGCTGCGTGTTGCGCTACTTCATATTGCACCCTTTGTTGTACTGGCGGCACTGAGCAGAAATTGCAACGCTGACGGAAGCGGACGGCATTTCTCAGCATGGATCTCCTCATACGAGTCATGGGGTAATAATAGTTAACGATGACGACTTTCGCGCTTCTGACGGGAAACTGAAGTTCCAAAAAAGTTTCTCTCTGGCAGGAAGTTACGGCTGCAGGGCCGTCCGTGGGTGGCAGCCGTTGTCAGACGGTTCCTGTCATGTTGTCACTGTACATTTTTGTGGTAATTTTCAGCGCAGATTTCCCGGCCGCCTGATGAGCCCTTCTGGGAAGCCGAGGAGGACGCCGCGCACGGGAACTGGGACTCTCTGTCCGTTACGTGAAAATAAGAGCAGATGCATTGCGCCGGCCGGCGCCTCGTCTGCAGAGTCTGTGTGAAGGTCCTTCGTGCCTTCAGTTCTTTGGAGGGTTAAATGGGATCTTTCCGGATCTGCGGAGGCAAGAAACCGCAGCAGGAGGCTTCACGCCGTTCGTGTATACTCCCGTATTTTGGGCGTTCACCGCTGTCTTCAGTGTTTAATTAACAATATGGAAAAGCGCGCATCTAGAGCGGCGACCCTGCGGCCGTGTACGCTGCGGCAGCCGCAGAGCTCTCATCTATGCGTCGCGGTCGGAGGCTTGTTGTTTGTCGCGGGGCGAGTTGTCTCAGGGATGCCATATAATGTACTGAGGACCTTTAAGAGGATTCTAAGTGAAAAAAGTGCAGTTCGGCCATCCTTGGGGCGGTGGTGTTTTTACGGTGTCCACACTGCGGCAATGACCAGATGCTTTATTCTGCGCCTCCATTACTGCGATGCCAAATTATACCGGATTTTTTTTCTGCACCACTTTTCAAAACTAAAATATCTTTGGGAAGAAAGCGACTTATTTGCCGCGGCCGTAACGGTTTTATCCTCCATCGACACAGTTGTGCGCGGCTCATTGCCTGCGGGACGTCCGGCGGTTTCTATCAGCACCATCATGGCGTTCATACAACGCTTTGATCACTGGTTACTCCATTGTCTCTGAGTCGGGGCGAGCAGTTCTGGCGCTCTACGTGTTTCTGGCGCTCTGCGTGTTTCTGGCGCTCTGCGTGTTTCTGGCGCTCTGCGTGTTTCTGGCGATCTCCGTGCGGGTAAATAATGCCTTAATTTCGTAGATGGGGTTTTCTGGACGCAGAGTTACCAAATCTCATTTGGAGGTTTTTGCTGTTTTGATCTTTATTATAAATATTGGGAAAGGTTTGTTTTTAAAACTTTTATTACCTTTAATTTGTTCTAATAATTAATATACTTTTTTTACCATTTTTGGCCCCCGGGGGCCTTGAACTTGCGGCGGTTTGATCGCTCCTGCAGTACAGTGTAACAGTATTACCTTATAGCACGACCTGACGGGCCGTCTTATCAGCCGTGGGAGCACCTTGATAGGCAATCAGTTATGACGGCCTTCAGGCCTTCAGAAGGTCCCCGGCTGCCATGGCAACCCACAATCTCACTGCGTGGGGGCCATTTGGGAACCAGGACCCCTGAACACTGAACAGGGCATTTATAAAGTTAACAGCCCTATTCTGCATAAACGCTGATCCCGGCTGTTGCAGGCAGGTCCCAGCTGTCAGAGATGGCCAGCACCCACCCTGTAAGATGCATGATCCACTCCCAGTCCTACTCCATATAAACCCTGCATGCCCGGGCTATCCATGTGCGTCCTGGGGCATGAAGGGTTAACAGCGAGAGCTGGTCTGGTTGGATGGATGCGGACATGAAATGGGTTTTTGTTATCGATGAACAAGAGGCGATCAACAGATGATTGTTGGGATCGCCCCTCAGATCCCCGCCGATCAGCTGGTTCCTGGGCGGCGGTCAGTGCAGGAAGCAGAATGCGCTGACCGTAGAGCAGCGGCTCATCCCGTTGGGGCCCCGGCAGTCCCAACCTGGCCAACACATTCTGCTTCCTGTACTGATGACAGCGGGGGTCCCTGTCGGCCACCTACTGATGAAGTCCAGGAATACCCCTCTAAGGGTTGTTATAGAAAACCCACATCCAGGACCCTCATTATCAACCAGAGGGGCACCACAATCACCTGCAGGGCGTCCACAGGATAGCGGATTACTTACTGACTGGTGGGGGTCCGACTGCTGAGACACAGCCAATCCCGAGGGTCCCCCATCCTCCCCACTGCAGACTTACTGCACCCCCACAGTATGGCCGCTCCTGTGCGTCACACAAACCCCACAATCTGGATCATAAGAAGCCGCACAATTTATTTTACCGTCACCCAACTGTAATTAGTGCATAGAGGTCATCAGCAGCATATGAAACCCGTCCAGAGACTCCGCCCTACAGACCGCCAAACCTACGACAAACCGTGTAAGCCAATACCGAGACTCTAGTCTAGCCTAATTTGGGGAGAAGAGCGCAGTGACGCCAGGTCTTCATTCCATCCCTGGCTGTCGGGGTCCCGCTTCTCTTCCTACTGGCTCCAGGTCTTCCCGACGGACAGCCAGTGCTGCCACCAAGACCCCCGATCCTCCAGGCAGATGTTCTGAAGGATTCTTCAGCCGACCCAGAACTGTCCTCAGCGTAGGACCTACACGAGTGCCTCTTCTAGAGGGAAGACCAATCACATTAAGGGGTCCCGTGTGCCGCCTGCTCCGGGGGGCTTTACACTGGCGAGTCAAACTGATTTTCAATGGTTTCCTTCGCATTAGTGATGCGGAGTGAGAAAAACATGGCGGCTGCTCTGTCTTTCTGCCTTGTGCTTGCCTTTATCTCCCTGTGGCGCCTCCGTTTTATCACACCCCAACGCACAGTGTTGCGGTTTTCATGTGATGCATTTTTACCATTAGAAACTCCTTTTGTCTTTATTGTGGCAAAATCGTGCAAGAGAAAAGCATGGCTGCCGCTCAGACAGCTGGGGAGCAAAACTGTGGCGACACCGCCATCGCCAGTGTGAAGGAGCCCTGAGTCACTATTACTACTGGGGCTACGGTGGGGGTCATTCTTACTACTGGGGCTGATATAGGGGATACCTTTACTAGTGATTTCATACTATGCTGCGCTCCCCATCACCTCCTCCGTAGGCTTTCCGCTGTCAGTGCTGCCCGGCTTTCAGTTCCCAGCGGCCTGGTTAGATGATGCTGGTCAGGTGATGCCACTACAGGCCGGTGTGAACCAGAAATCAGGGCGCGTAGGCAGCGGGAAGCCTTTGGAGGAGGTGAGGGGAGCGCGGACAGCAAGGAGCCTTCGGAGGAGGTGAGGGGAGCGCGGACAGCAAGGAGCCTTCGGAGGAGGTGAGGGGAGCGCGGACAGTGGGGAGCCTTCGGAGGAGGTGAGGGGAGCGCGGACAGCAAGGAGCCTTCGGAGGAGGTGAGGGGAGCGCGGACAGTGGGGAGCCTTCGGAGGAGGTGAGGGGAGCGCGGACAGCAAGGAGCCTTCGGAGGAGGTGAGGGGAGTGCGGACAGCAAGGAGCCTTCGGAGGAGGTGAGGGGAGTGCGGACAGTGGGGAGCCTTTGGAGGAGGTGAGGGGAGCGCGGACAGCAAGGAGCCTTCGGAGGAGGTGAGGGGAGCGCGGACAGTGGGGAGCCTTCGGAGGAGGTGAGGGGAGCGCGGACAGCGGGGAGCCTTTGGAGGAGGTGAGGGGAGCGCGGACAGCGAAAAATCTTTGGAGGACATGAGCGGAGTGCGGACAGTGGGGAGCCTTCGGAGGAGGTGAGGGGGAGTGCTAACAGCGGGGAGCCTTCGGAAGAACTGAGGGGAGCACTGACAGTGGAGAGCCTTCGGAGGAGGTGAGGGGAGCGCTGACAGTGGGGAGCCTTCGGAGGAGGTGAGGGGAGCGCTGACAGCGGGGAGCCTTCGGAGGAGGTGAGGGGAGCGCTGACAGCGGGGAGCCTTCGGAGGAGGTGAGGGGAGCGCTGACAGCGGGGAGCCTTCGGAGGAGGTGAGGGGAGCGCTGACAGCGGGGAGCCTTCGGAGGAGGTGAGGGGAGCGCTGACAGCGGGGAGCCTTCGGAGGAGGTGAGGGGAGCGCTGACAGCGGGGAGCCTTCGGAGGAGGTGAGGGGAGCGCTGACAGCGGGGAGCCTTCAGAAGAGGTGAGGGGAGCGCGGACAGCAGGGAGCCTTCGGAGGAGGTGAGGGGAGCGCGGACAGCGGGGAGCCTTCGGAGGAGGTGAGGGGGAGCGCCGCATCTTATATAAATCCGCCTCCAGGCTTCTTCTTGCCCCGCACTTTGCTGTAACTTTGGATGATGTTGGTCATTAGATGACACACGCTCACTGCCGTCGTCACATCATCACATGGGATGTAATACATTCAGGGACTGTCAGGCGGGTGGAAGTTACAATGTTACATCTGTGGGGGGCGCTGCTGTGCTTCAGGCATGCGCTGGAATGAGGGAAGCGTTGCTAAGCAACACTGCATACACTGATAAGCTGCACCGTACACTGCCCGAGAGAGAGAGACAGAGACAGTGAGAAAGAGAGAGACAGAGAAAGAGCAAGAGAGAGGCAGAGAGAGAGAGAAACAGACAAAGAGTGAGAGAGGCAGAGAGAGAGAGACAGCGAGTGAAAGAGACAGAGAGAGAGAGGGAGAGAGAAAGAGAGAGAGACAGAGAAACAGACAGATAAAAAGCGAGGGAGAGAGATACAGAGAGAATCACAGAGAGACAGAGGGAGAGAAACACAGAGAGAGAGAGATAGCGATAGAGAGACAGAGAGAGAAAGAGCGATAGAGACAGAGAGAGCGATATAGAAACAGAGAGAGAGCAATAGACAGACAGAACGAGAGCTGTAGACAGACAGACAGAGAGCTAGAGAGAGACCCAGAGAAAGCGAAAGAGAGACAGAGAGAGAGGGATATAGAGACAGAGAGAGACAGAAAAAGTGAGAGAGAGACAGAGACAGCAATAGAGAGAGCAAGAGAAAGAGAGACAGAAAGAGAGAGAGACAAACAGGCAGAAGGTGACAACCAGAGTGAGAGACAGTCACAGAAAAAGACAGACAGAGGGAAAGACAGACAAACGAGACCTGTAGGCTTGTTTATATTGGATATCTGCTCCAAATACAAAGTGACCTACCAGCAGATCTAGAGGTTCACAACCAGCACCCTGATACATTGTATGTCCGCGTAGTCTGGTGGTGTGACATCCGCTGCCGGCCGGCACCAGCGGTGCGGATTGTGACTGGTTTTTAGCTGCAGAATTTGCTCCTGGTCTTTTTTGAACCGCCCTGTACTCTATATAACGACAGAGGTAAAAGTCATATGTCTTTAAGCCCCGCCCCTGACCACACCCCTCTACCCCACCCCCTGACCCCACCCTTCTACTCCACCCCTGACCACACCCCTTTGTCCCGCTCTGTCACCGTAGTTTAGCTGCCATGGTCAGTGCTGACTGCAGCCTGTGAGGAGCTTCCTCTGTCACACTATTGACCCTCCGCAGTGCAAAAACAGAGGGTCAATCAGTTGCCATAGCAACAGGAGGCCTAACAGTGTCTTCCAGGCCTACCATAGCTGGAGACAATACACTGAAGTACAGAAGGACTGCAGTATCTGAGTGATCATAGGACTGCAGGTTCAAGTCCCCAGACACACTGAAGAAAATGGTCAAAAAATGTACAAAGATAAAAAAATAGGTGATGAAAAAGATACATATTGGGTAAAGCTGCATCTATACCCATAACTGTACAAACAACAGAGGCAGGCAATACTCAAAATATATATATTTAAAAGAGCCTAAATGCTGTTTTTGCTCATTTCACCTCTCATAATTCACAAGCCAGAAATGCAACACCTGATAAGGTGCAGAGCGGCATGATTACCACTAAGGAGGCACGATCACCATAAGAGCGGCACGATCACCATAAGAGCGGCACGATTACCGCTAAGGAGGCATGATCACCACTAAGTGGGCACGATCACCATAAGAGCGGCACGATCACAACTAAGTGGGCACGATCACCGCTAAGGAGGCACGATCACCATAAGAGCGGCACGATCACTACTAAGTGGGCACGATTACCACTAAGGAGGCACGATCACCATAAGAGCGGCACGATCACCGCTAAGTAGGCACGATCACCGCTAAGCGGGCACAATCACCGCTAAGGAGGCACGATCACCATAAGAGCGGCACGATCACCACTAAGTGGGCACGATCACCATAAGAGCGGCACGATCACAACTAAGTGGGCACGATCACCGCTAAGGAGGCATGATCACCATAAGAGCGGCACGATCACCACTAAGTGGGCACGATTACCACTAAGTAGGCACGATCACCATAAGAGCGGCACGATCACCACTAAGTAGGCACGATCACCGCTAAGTGGGCACGATCACCATTAGAGCGGCACGATCACCACTAAGTGGGCACGATCACCGCTAAGGAGGCATGATCACCATAAGAGCGGGCACGATCACCACTAAGTGGGCACGATCACCATAAGAGCGGCACGATCACCACTAAGTGGGCACGATCACCATTAGAGCGGCACGATCACAACTAAGTGGGCACGATCACCGCTAAGGAGGCATGATCACCATAAGAGCGGGCACGATCACCATAAGAGCAGCACGATCACCACTAAGTGGGCACGATCACCATAAGAGCGGCACGATCACAACTAAGTGGGCACGATCACTGCTAAGGAGGCACGATCACCATAAGAGCGGCACGATCACCACTAAGTGGGCACGATCACCGCTAAGCGGGCACGATCACCATAAGAGCGGCACGATCACCACTAAGTGGGCATGATCACCATAAGAGCGGCACGATCACCACTAAGTGGGCACGATCACCGCTAAGGAGGCATGATTACCATAAGAGCGGCACGATCACCACTAAGTGGGCACGATCACCGCTAAGCAGGCACGATCACTATAAGAGCGGCACGATCACCACTAAGTGGGCACGATCACCTCTAAGTGGGCACGATCACCACTAAGTGGGCACGATTACCACTAAGGAGGCACGATCACCATAAGAGCGGCACGATCACCACTAAGTAGGCACGATCACCGCTAAGTGGGCACGATCACCATTAGAGCGGCACGATCACCACTAAGTGGGCACGATCACCGCTAAGTGGGCACAATCACCATAAGAGCGGCACGATCACCACTAAGTGGGCACGATCACCTCTAAGTGGGCACGATCACCACTAAGTGGGCACGATCACCGCTAAGTGGGCACGATCACCATAAGAGCGGCACGATCACCACTAAGCGGGCACGATCACCGCTAAGTGGGCACGATCACCATAAGAGCGGCACGATCACCACTAAGTGGGCACGATCACCGCTAAGTGGGCACGATCACCATAAGAGCGGCACGATCACCACTAAGTGGGCACGATCACCATAAGAGCGGCACGATCACCACTAAGTGGGCACGATCACCGCTAAGTGGGCACGATCACCGCTAAGTGGGCACGATCACCATAAGAGCGGCACGATCACCACTAAGTGGGCACGATCACCATAAGAGCGGCACGATCACCACTAAGTGGGCACGATCACCGCTAAGTGGGCACGATCACCATAAGAGCGGCACGATCACCGCTAAGCGGGCACGATCACCATAAGAGCGGCACGATCACTACTAAGTGGGCACGATCACCGCTAAGCGGGCACGATCACTACTAAGTGGGCACGATCACCATAAGAGTGGCACGATCAGCGCTAAGCGGGAACAATCGCCATGAGAGCGGCACAACGGCCGTAGGACCCAACAGTATGCAGCAAGCCAGACTATAACCGGAGGGGCTAACTGTCCACTGCGGCGGCTGCATGCAGGTCTGCAGTGGGCAGCTCACCTCCTCCGGTTATAGTCTGGCTTGCTGCATACTGTTGGGTCCTACGGCCGTTGTGCCGCTCTGCACCTTATCAGGTATTGCATTTTTGGCTCTTTTCCAGTTAATTATCTTTTTGTGTCCCCCTCACCTCTTGGTTTTTTTTCACCTCTCATAAAATGCAATAAGAGTCATTTGTCCCCCAAAACACGACCCTATATCTCCGGTTCATTCCATGCGTGGAAGAGAAAAAATGTTGCGGCTTTCGAAAACTGGAGAAGAAAATTCAAAAAAGGTCCTTCTGTCCTTAAGGGGTTAAAGAGAATTCTGTTCCCATGCCATTAATTAGGTGATGCTAATTGCTGGATGTGTTATTCTGCGGCCGGCGCCCCGAGGCTCCACGACTCCAACAAGGTGATTTCACACTTTGCATTTCTGCGGGTTTCGTGTCGGTGAAATTCTTCTATGTTTGAAGTAGAAATCAGCAAATCGTGAAGAAGAAGCGAAAGAATCTTCTCAGTATGAATCATTTCTGGGACAACGAGATGCACCCCCCCCCCCCCCACACACACCCTGAAGTATATAATGTGCACCGCAGCCAGACCACCTGAGCAGAAAATATGGCTGCTTCATTACAAAGGCCGCACCACACACCGCCAAGGTAGCCGGGCCGCAATACCAGATAAAACCATGGACAGGAATGGAGCTGTTTCTGGCAGAGGGCAGCCATGTTTCTCCAACCATTTAACAAGGGGGCGCTCTAATAACTATGTACAATATATCAGGGGTCAGTACAGAGATCTCTCTCACCATCTATTATACCCAGGACTGTAACAAGGCGGCGCTCTAATAACTATGTATAGATATATCAGGGGTCAGTACAGAGATCTTTCCCATCATCTATTATACGCAGGACTGTAATAAGGGGGCGCTCTAATAACTATGTATAGATATGTCAGGGGTCATACAGAGATCTCTCCCATCATCTATTATACCCAGGACTGCAACAAGGGGGCGCTCTAATAACTATGTATAATATATCAGGGGTCAGTACAGAGATCTCTCCCATCATCTATTATACCCAGGACTGTAACAAGGGGGCGCTCTAATAACTATGTATAATATATCAGGGGTCAGCACAGAGATCTCTCATCATCTATTATACCCAGGACTGTAACAAGGGGGCGCTCTAATAACTATGTATAGAGATATCAGGGGTCAGTACAGAGATCTCTCCCATCATCTATTATACCCAGGACTGTAACAAGGGGGCGCTCTAATAACTATGTATAGATATATCAGGGGTCAGTACAGAGATCTCTGCCATCATCTATTATACCCAGGACTGTAACAAGGGGGCACTCTAATAACTATGTATAATATATCAGGGGTCAGTATAGAGATCTCTCCCATCATCTATTATACCCAGGACTGTAACAAGGGGGCGCTCTAATAACTATGTATAATATATCAGGGGTCAGTACAGAGATCTCTCCCATCATCTATTATACCCAGGACTGTAACAAGGGGGCGCTCTAATAACTATGTATAATATATCAGCGGTCAGTACAAGAGATCTCTCTTATCATCTATTATACCTGGGACTGTAACAAGGGGGCACTCTAATAACTATGTATAATATATCAGGGGTCAGTACAGAGATCTCTGCCATCATCTATTATACCCAGGACTGTAACAAGGGGGCACTCTAATAACTATGTATAATATATCAGCGGTCAGTAAAGAGATCTCTCCCACCATCTATTATACCCAGGACTGTAACAAGGGGGCGCTCTAATAACTATGTATAATATATCAGGAGTCAGTACAGAGATCTCTCCCATCATCTATTATACCCAGGACTGTAACAAGGGGGCGCTCTAATAACTATGTATAATATATCAGGAGTCAGTACAGAGATCTCTCCCATCATCTATTATACCCAGGACTGTAACAAGGGGACGCTCTAATAACTATGTATAATATATCAGGGGTCAGTACAGATATCTCTCCCATCATCTATTATACCCAGGAATGTAACAAGGGGGCGCTGTAATAACTATGTATAATATATCAGGCGTCAGTACAGAGATCTCCACCATCATCTATTATATTTAGGACTGTATCAAGAGGCGCTGTAATAACTATGTATAATATATCAGGGGTCAGTACAGAGATCTCTCCTACCACCTATTATACCCAGGACTGTAACAAGGGGGCACTTGAATAACTATGTATAATATATCAGGGGTCAGTACAGACATCTCCCCCATCATCTATTATACCCAGGACTGCAACAAGGGGGCGCTCTAATAACTATGTATAGATATATCAGGAGTCAGTACAGAGATCTCTCCCATCATCTATTATGCCCAGGAATTTAACAAGGGGGTGCTCTAATAACTATGTATAGATATATCAGGGGTCAGTACAGAGATGTGTCCTACCATCTATTATAGCCAGAACTGTAACAAGGGGGCGCTCTAATAACTATGTATAATATATTAGGGGTCAGTACAGAGATCTCTACTATCATCTATTATACCCAGGACTGTAACAAGGGGGCGCTCTAATAACTATGTATAATATATCAGTAGTCAGTACAGAGATCTCTCCCAACATCTATTATACCCAGGACTGTAACAAGGGGGCGCTCTAATAACTATGTATAGATATATTAGGGGTCAGTACAGAGATCTCTCCCATCATCTAATATACCCAGGACTGTAACAAGGGGGCGCTCTAATAACTATGTATAGATATATCAGGAGTCAGTACAGAGATCTCTGCCATCATCTATTATACCCAGGACTGTAACAAGGGGGTGCTCTAATAACTATGTATAGATATATCAGGGGTCAGTACAGAGATCTCTCCCATCATCTATTATATCCCAGACTGTAACAAGGGGGCGCTGTAATAACTATCTGTAATATATCAGGGGTCAGTACAGAGATCTGTCCCATCATCTATTATACCCAGGACAGTAACAAGGAGGTGCTCTAATAACTATGTATAATATATCAGGGTCAGTACAGAGATCTCTCCCATCATCCATTAAAACCCAGACTGTAACAAGAGGGCGCTCTAATAACTATGTATAGATATATCAGGGGTCAGCACAGAGATCTCTCCCATCATCTATTATACCCAGGACTGTAACAAGGAGGCGCTCTAATAATTATGTATAATATATCAGGGGTCAGTACAGAGATCTCTCCCATCATCCATTATAACCCAGACTGTAACAAGGGGGCGCTCTAATAACTATGTATAATATATCAGGGGTCAGTACAGAGATCTCTGCCATCATCTATTATACTCAGGACTGTAACAAGGGGGCGCTCTAATAACTATGTATAGATATATCGGGGTCAGTACAGAGATCTCTGCCACCATCTATGATATACAGGAATGTAACAAGGGGGCGCTCTAATAACTATGTATAATACATCAGGGGTCAGTACAGAGATCTCTCCTGTCATCTATTATACTCAAAGTATATTCGTATATGGACTTAGTAAAAAGTAAATGCCCGCGCTCTTTAGGACCTAAACACCAGGGTCGGGCTACAGACACCACTTGCTTCAAATTGTGCTTGAGAAAGTCGTTGTGTGGACGACGAAACGCGTTGCACAGAGGATATTAAGAATAAAAGTTTGAAGCAAGTGGTGTCTGCAGCCCGACCCTGGTGTTTAGGTCCTAAAGAGCGCGGGGCATTTCCTTTTTACTAAGTCCATATACGAATATACTTCGAGTGGGTCCTGCTAGCCAGCAGGACACAGAAGCCCAGCAGCCGAACGGACATACCAGAGGATTTAAAAGCCGATGAGGATGTGGAGGTGCTGGTGAGACCTCTGCCAAGGGGTGCTCGCCAGACACCGGGTGAGTCCAATTGATTTATTTTCTCCGTATTCAAACTCGCATAGAGAGTGATCACATAGAAAGTTCACAGCTCCAAGCCAACACAGGTAGGCGCCTCCCTGACGTGTTTTTTGTATCTATTATACTCAGGACTGTAACAAGGGGTGCTCTAATAACTATGTATAATATATCAGTGGTCAGTAGAGAGATCTCTCCCGTCATCTATTATACCCAGGACTGTAACAAGGGGGCGCTCTAATAACTATGTATAATATATCAGGGGTCACTACAGAGATCTCTCCCATCATCTATTATACCCAGGACTGTAACAAGGGGCACTCTAATAACTATGTATAGATATATCAGGGGTCAGCACAGAGATCTCTCCCATCATCTATTATACCCAGGACTGTAACAAGGAGGCGCTCTAATAACTATGTATAATATATCAAGGGTCAGTACAGATATCTCTCCCATCATCCATTATAACCCAGACTGTAACAATGGGGCGCTCTAATAACTATGTATAATATATCGGGGTCAGTACAGATATCTCTCCCATCATCCATTATAACCCAGACTGTAACAATGGGGCGCTCTAATAACTATGTATAATATATCAGGGGTCAGTACAGAGATCTCTGCCATCATCTATTATACCCAGGACTGTAACAAGGGGGCGCTCTAATAACTATGTATAATATATCGGGGGTCAGTACAGAGATCTCTCCCATCATCTATTATACCCAGGACTGTAACAAGGGGACGCTCTAATAACTATGTATAGATATATCAGGGGTCAGTACAGAGATCTCTCCCATCATCTATTATACCCAGGACTGTAACAAGGGGGCGCTCTAATAACTATGTATAATATATCAGGGGTCAGTACAGAGATCTCTCTCATCATCTATTATACCCAGGACTGTAACAAGGGGGCGCTCTAATAACTATGTATAATATATCAGGGGTCAGTGCAGAGATCTCTCCCATCATCCATTATAACCCTGACTGTAACAAGGGGGCGCTCTAATAACTATGTATAATATATCGGGGGTCAGTACAGAGATCTCTCCCATATTCTATTATACCCAAGACTGTAACAAGGGGGCGCTCTCTACATCTAGAGGATAGTTTCCTACATAACATAGAAGGGGGTCTTTCCTGTAAGAGCAGTGAGACTATGGAACTCTCTCCTGAGGACGCAGTGATAGTGATACGATATAAGAGGTTCTGGACATCTGTCTTTAGTGTTACAAGTGATCACCATTGAGGGGTAATAGGCAGGACTGGATGGGCATTTGCCATTTTTCAGCCTTACATACTTTCTTATTATGTTATATCTCTGACCGCGTCTTCAGCGTCTCCTTTGCTGGCTCTACCTCCCCTCTTCTTCTCTTGCTGTTGGGGTCCCCCTGTGCTCGGTCCTCGGCCCCCTCCTCCCTTCATCTACACCGCCCCCATTGGACAGACCATCAGGAGTCTTGGCTTTCAGTACCATCTCTATGTTGACGACACCCAGTTATACACCTCTTCCAGTGACATCACAGCGCCGGTCCTCCAGAACGCCACCAACTGTCTGTCCGCTGTCTCTAACACCAGGTCTGCCCTCTTTCTCAAACTTATAGAAACGTCAGGGAGGCGCTTGTAAGGGGCTACCTTGGAGTGTAGGCTAAGATGGAAATGGTGTTAAAGAGCATAAAGGATAAACCAAAGAATAGTAAGGACTCACCCGGTGTATGGGGTTCCTATGTGGAGGAGTCCCACCAACACCTCCTTGTCCAGGTCTGTTTATCAGATCACAATAGATCTTTCACAATGGTGCTAATAGGACCCCCTGGTGGTGGGAGTCCGCTGCAGGGCTTCTGTGTCCAATTCGCGATTGGACCCACGATGGAGTAGAGCAATAATGTAAAAAAACGCTCCTGCGCTGCCTCAACAAACAACCGGGTCGTGACAAATAAAGTATTTGTCAAAAGATTTATTTGGTCAGTACAACGCGTTTCATCGTCTGTCACGACCCGGTTGTTTGTTGAGGCAGCGCAGGAGCATTTTTTTTATATTATTGCTCTTCTCTTTCTCAAAATGAGCTTCTCATCTTTCCTCCCTCAACCAACCGACCTCCCCTTAACATCTCCATATCAGTATCTGGCATCATCATAACCCCCAGACCGCACGCCCGCTGGGCTCACACTGGACTCTGACCTCTCCTTTACCCCCCACATCCAATCTCTGGCCCAAACATGCCACCTACACCTCAGGAATATTGCTAAAATCCGGCCGTTCCTCACCACGGACACGCTAAGACACTCGTGGGCGCCCTCAACTTGCCGCTCATCGGCCCTCCGCACCAGACTCTCCCCTCTCCAACCCATCCTGAATGCGGCAGCCAAGCTCCTCTACCTATCCAGCCATTACTCAGACCCCCCTGCACTATGCCAGTCGCTGCCCATCCACTACAGAACTCAATTCATCTCATGCGCATATGTTTTGAAGTGTTTAGCTTATTCTCAGGGTGGGGGTGTGAGACCCAGTGGGGTATCCATTACCTGGATGATTTTGTGCTTGGGGCGAACGGGTCGCCGGTGTGCAATTTTGGTGGCTACGTTTTAATGCACTGCTCAGCGTTTTGGGGTGCCATTGGCCCGGATACATATTTAAGTTTTTGGGCATAACCATTGACACCAAGGCAATGGGTTTGCCGATTGCCCAAGTAAAGTTGTAGGATTTAAAGAAGGAGGTGGCGAGGGCCCAAGGGAAAAGAAAATGTCCTTGCGAGGGCTGCAGTTGCGGCTGGGAAAACTTTACTTCGCGTGCAGGATATTGCCCATGGGTCGTGTCTTCTGTAGGAGATTGGCAGCAGCCACGGCCGGTGTGAAGGCCCCGCATCAGTTCATTAGATTGGGAAAAGGTCACAAAGGGGACCTGGCTGAGTGGCCTCCTTCCTGGAAAGGTATAATGGCAGATCGGTAAGCATGGAGGGAATAAGTGAGAATGCGGATTGGAAGTTATATACGGACGCAGCGGGCAGTGCTGGGTTCGGTGGATATTTCCAAGGACAGAGGAGTGGCCCGAGGCTTGGATACAGGCGGCCTTGGTACGGACGCTGGTGTTATTGGATCTTTTTTCCAATAGTGGGGGCCGTAGTTCTTTGGGGTGCTCCCTTCTAGGCAGGAAGGTGAGGTTTCATGGTGATAACCTGGAAGTGGTTCAGGTAGTTCACACGCTTACGGCCTCATCTTCCCCAGTGGTGACTTTGCTGCGCCATCTGGTGCTAGAAGCATTATCATTGAACGTGCGGATAGTGGCGGTGCACATTCTGGGGGTGGAAAACTCACTCGCGGATGCTCTCTCTAGTTTCCAGCGGTAGTAGTTCAGGATGCCGGCTCTGGAAGGGGAAGACCTGCACGGTTCGGCTCTGGAACGTTGTAAGCAGGCAGTTGGACACCTGATGAGGGTCACTGGCTCGGGGTATGAGGGTGGCATACGATGGGGCATGGCATGAGTGGGAGGCCTGGATATTACAGTGTTGGGCTGTGGACTCTGAGGATGACAGGGGGGGGGGGCCCTTGTTGAGTTGGCTTGGTACGGTTTCGGAGGAGGAGTGATTAGTAGTATCGGTTTATGGCCAGGGTGGCATTTTTTGGGCGTTAGTTGAGAGGCTTGAGGAATGTTACAAAGAATATTATAGTTAAGCAGGCAGTGAGAGGATTAAGAAGGGGGAAGGTGCGGCGTGATTCGAGGAGACTGGTATATTTTAGCCGGCTGGAAAGTATGGGGTCGGCGTTGGATACCATATGCGTGGATCCTTTAGAGAACGTTACTTCAGGCAGCGTTCTCAGTGGCGTTCTTTGAGGCACTAAGGATAGGGGAGTTAGTATCGCCTAGAAAAAGGTGTGGGGGGGGCGGTTTACAGGCAGAGGATGTTAGATTGGTGGACGGGTTTAAAGGGGGTGCGGATGTGACCCGTACGGGCGTGGGAAGACTACAGGAGCAGTGAGGATAGGTGGTGTTCGCGGGGGAATGAGTTATTCTGTGGTCCTGTTTTTGTTAAAAGCCATTAGTGTTGGTTTTGGGGGCACTCCTGCGTTTTGTGGGGGGCAGTAAGAGCAGCAGTTAGACCGGAAGGGAGGCAGTTAAGGTTTGGAAGGAGCAAGGCGGTCATTAGCTAGATGGGCTTGAGGGTTATGTGGTGGTGCAGGGTGTTAGAAGAAGTGGAGAGGATGGTGAGTCTGGATAGAGGGCCGGATATACTAGTTTTGCACATGGAGGAGGACGATTTAGGCAGGAGACCATTCAGGGACCTCTCGAAGGGATATTAGGTGTGACTAATCCAGGGGAATGCTGGGAGCTAAATTTGTATGACTGTACATAGAGGGGCAGCGCTCTATTACTGATAGCTCCGCCCACTTGACTGTTTAGCTAAGAAGGAGCAGAGAAATAAATGAATAAATAACAAGTTCTACTGAATCTTTGCTATAAAGCAGTCCACTTAGCTCCTCCGGCTCTACAACATGCTGCCAGCAGTCTGGTCACAAGGCACAAACTGAAAGACACTCTTAAAGGGGGACACTGTAGATTCTCTGAGCGCAGAGCTAAACCTGTATCCTGCAATGCGTCTGCGCGTTCCTGTAGTGCAGCGTATTGTCTACAGCTGTTAAAGGGATTCTGTCATGGGGTCAAGTGCTGAGTTCTGAGTCATGGAGGTCGGCCACACCAGCCGGTCCTCACCCGCAGCATGCAAATTGACAGCATTCTCCCTATACATACAAGAGCTTTCAATCTGTCCATACGGCCCGCCCCCGTGGCTTGGAGCTCAGTTCCTGAACCTGTTGACAGAATCCCTTTAACCAAGCAGTATTGTAAATTCTATCAGTGAATAAGGGGCCACTGTAATGGGCTTTGGTGGGCTTCTCTGATGCCTGCGTGCTCGGACACCTCTTTGCCAGTTGGCACCCCACAGCCACCTCAGTCGTCAGGGCTCTCAGGGCTCTCAGGGCGTCACGTCTGTCCCAGTTTTGCACTTCTGGGTAGAGAAGACATTTAGCTCATCGGCCGCTGAGAACCTTTTTCTATGTATTTTCTATCAGACGCCACAAAATTGTGGAGGGAAATTCTGTAACGTCTATCTTTGGTGCACATTGCTACGTCCCCTGTGATTCCCCTGGAGATATTTCTGACAGTCTTCTGTGCTGTCTTTACAGGGTGTGTAGACTTCTGCAAACAACTTTTTACGGCTCCGATGCTTCTCAAAGAAAAAAATAAAGCAAATCTCTAGACTAGAAATCTGTAGTCTGCGGCCAACCACATGGTGGGACCCCAGCTTAGTGTAGTGATAGTCGGGGGCTCATCCGCCGGACCCCCATATGGTGATCTAGCCATAACAGTGATACTGGCCCTAAATGATCATTAGCATGGAAAGGGTTATATATCAAACTACTAACGACCAAGGGCAAGATGGATGGATGATATCCTTCAGGTGACGGATTGGACCTTTGTGGAGGTTGAGGTGGCGACAGCTGACAGGAAGCTCTGGTGTGGGCTGGTCCACGAGGTCACGAAGAGTCAGAAGCGACTGAATGAATAAACAACTAATGACCACTTGTCCATTAGTATGCTTGTTTGTGTGTGAGTGCTTCTCATGCTCCGCCCCTGGTGACATCATTGCTCCACCCCCTGGTGACATCATCACAGGTCCTACAACATATATAGAGTCTGACCGACAGAAGAACAACACAGTTGGGGCTCTTGGAAGGGGAGGACAAAAATAACACTGAGAATACAACTAGGCCGCTATTATCTTAGACACAACTCAGCAGTCCTGACAGAAGACACCGACCTACAGCCACCACAGAGATCTGGTGGGCTGAAGGACCTGCGGTGACGTCACTACTGTGGAAGGAGCCATTGTGCAGTTTGGTAGCAAGTACTGTATACTGGATAAGCCGACAGCAGCCACCAGGACCTGTGATGACATCACCATCATGTGATCACCTGTGTGGGTGGAGTCAGGGATCACATCAACAGGGGCGGATCACAGTATCCAGGAGTCTGCTGAGCTGGTGATGTCTGGAAATCAGCATGGATGTACCACAGCTGTGTGTGTGATGTCTGGGAATCAGGATGGATGTAGCAGAGCTGTGTGTGTGTGATGCGTGGGGGTCAGGATGGATGTAACAGAGCTGTGTGTGTAATGTGTGGGAATCATAATGGATGTACCATGGAGCAGAGCTGTGTGGCACATTGCACCACCAGAAACACTGGGACCATAATTTCCTAATAATTACTAGTAGACATTATATTAACAACACGTGACAATACTGGAGGTTCACATATTTATTCAGTGCAGCATTGTAACGAGATTCACAATATAAACCATAATTACATCCCAAATAAGTACAATGTATTAAACGTGCAATTGTCACACACAGCCCCCCACCGCGCTTCCCTCTCAGGCCATGACGACGTTTCTTGTCTTCTCTGCCTTCGGCCGATCATCATCGTTCCTCTTAGTGTATGCAGAGAGCGCCGTCATCACGCTTTATATCCGCCCGTTACGGTCAGTGCATAAGGCTGGATATTTAGCGCCAAGGACAGGATCTGCCGCCGTCCTGAGGGATCAGGAAAGCTTCCCGTAAGCTCTGTGCATGTTAGACCCCAGCAGACATGTCAGGTTAGAGGGGCCCATAGAACGACTAAAGTGCCCCACCCCATCAGAACCGTGACCCGCGCCCAGAGGGGTTATATAGCTTGGGGCCCTCCTTTATTCGCAGATGATCGCTATTAATCCGGCTATTAACGGATGTGCACTGCTACTTTCTTGCATGCTACTTTCTGGATGGCTGATCACATGAGCAGTGCCGACCAATCAGAGCAGCAGTAGTGTGGTAGGCTAGTAATACGCTATGTGCATCAGGTTGTCCAAGAAGCAGTGCCGCCATTTTGGATCACCAGAACGGGAATAAAGGAGGGCCTAGGATAATATGACCCCTCCTCCGGCCCTGGGGCAGAAGGTCACGCGGCTGGTGCCCTCTCTATCACCGTTGCACGACAGGTGATGATCACAGCTCTTCTGCGCCTTTATTTTAGCAATCAGAGGGGGGGTCTGCGCTCGGACCCCCACTACTCAAAACTTTTAGGAAGTTTAGTTATACCGTTCTGTAATGGTCCTCAGACCATCCCGCACTCCGAGTGAAGATGGGGCCCCTGGAAGTAGCATCCGCACACTTGTAGTACCACTGTCGCCATTAGTGGCTCTCTTAGGCACCAGCGTCTCTGCAATGCTTCTAGCTCCGCCCTGCACCACTTCTAGCTCCGCCCTCACCCCTAATAGTGTCACTCTGCACCCCTTCTAGCTCCACCCTGCACAACCTTTAGCTCCACCCTCGCTCCTAATAGTGTCACTCTGCACCACTCCTAGCTTTGCCCTGCACCCCTCCTAACGCCACCCTGCACCCCTAGCTATGCCCCGCACCCCTCCTAGCTCCACCCTGCTCCCCTCCTAGCTCCGCCCTGCATCCCCCTCACCACACCCTGCACCCCTCCTAGCTCCGCCCTGCACCCCTCCTAGCTCCACCCTGCATCCTCTAGCTCCACCCTGCACCCCTAGCTCCACCCTGCACCCCTCCTACCCCCACCCTGCACCTCTCCTAGCTCCACCCTGCACCCCTCCTAGCTCCACCCTGCACCCCTCTTAGCCCCGCCTTGCTGTGCACATCAGACCAGTGGTAGTCTATATAGAGACATACGTGTGCAGTGATGTCCCAGCACAGGACTGCGGTACAACAGGGACCAAGAACAGTCCAATCAACTGCTCGGCACCATAATAAGAGGGGGCCACGTGTCGGCGGTCAGGGGCCACATTGTGTCAGTTCAGTCGCCCTTCCTATGTTTGTCATGTTTAGCAGAGCGTGGATGACCGCCTTCTCCCACAAACAGCGCCACAGCTGCCTACAGGTTGCATCTTGTATTGCAGCTGGGCTCCACGGGAGTGAATATGGCTGACCTGCAGTACCTCGCACAACCTGCGGACAGATGTGGCGCTGTCTTCGTGTTCTTCTATAAAATGAGGTAGTACATTGTCTATAAACAAACCGCGATACGACGTGATCTGAGTTGCTCTCTTCGGCTGCAGATGATCCGTGACGCCGCGCCATTTCTAGCAGCCTGCATTCCGTGAGTGGATGGGTGATGGCGGCTGCGCTGAGCGCTCCCCGTTCGGTGCCTTTTCTATGTGAACCCTCATCACTGCCGCTTCCTGCGAGGCTCCTAGTTGGATACAGAGAGGCGTCGAGCGCTCATGAGCCCCTCCCCCTGCGCCTGCATGTCTAGATACATAGGCTGCTGCCGGGACGCCCCGTGCCTCGTAGCGCTCCTGCAGGCTTGGGGGCCAGCGGGGGATTTACCAGTCTGAGCCTGTAGATATGGCGCCACAACTGTCTGCACAGGAGCTGTGTACACAAAACGGGGCATGCTGTAATGATGTTTATGGGTGCGGTCGCTTCATTTCAGATGGCACCGCGGTAATCGCTGCATCCTCTGCGCTCCTCCATACAGTAAAGCCTGTTAGACCCCGCAGAGGATCTGGATCAGGAAATGGCGCACCGACCGCTATAAAGGCACAGGACTCCGGAGCTGCCGGCGGCGGGCGGTGAAAGCATCAGATCCATGACGTGTCCAGCGTATTCACGGATTACTGTCACACATTGCGGCAGGCGTGTACGGCGTCCGGCGGACACGGTGCCACCAGAACACGGATGTCACGCCACCCGGAAGCTTCACAGAGTATTTGTAGTCCTGTTGGCGAGAAAGGAAGAGGGCGTCTGAAGGAGCGCTCATCGGGGGAGGGCATCCGCCATCCTGGGCACCGCCACGAAGTTGACCGGGCAGTGCAGGTACGGGCAGAGCTGCTCGTGCTCCTTCAGGATCTGACTAAGGTGCTTGAGCTCGTCCGTCAGTTTGCCGATCTCCTTCTTCAGGGAGGCGTTCTCCTGCTCCAGACACTCGTATTCCTGGCGGAAAACACGGACATGGCGTTATACGATGTACTGCATGGAAACGCTGCGGCTGACGGTGATGCGGTAGTGCGTACCAGCTGCGGGGGAGCCTGTCAGGCCATCTCACCGCCATTTTGAATGCTGCCATCTTGGATTCAACACTAATCTCTCCAGTGGGACGGTCGGCGTGTGACATCAGAGCGGCAGCTTCGCTGCAGCACAACTGCGTCTCGTGTTGTCACGGTGATTTCTCTCCATTACAGACAGCGTGAATGATGGCGCCATCGTCAGCAGAGAGCCAATGAAGAGCAACATCGTCTTCTGGTAGTCGGACATATCACACCGACCTTACAGTTCAATCCAAGATGGCGGCGTTCATGTCCTAACTGGCTTCCCCTCCCGCGCAGTTCGTATACAAAATTGCGTCACCGTCTACAAAACCGTCTTCATTCTATGCGGCAAAACGTGTCCGAATTATACTGTATCATAATAATCACTTACAATGAGATGGGGTGCAAATATTTCTGTGTCCCTCACATACCGTCATACAGAAATTATACCGCCACATACCCTCATATATTATACAAATATTATACCACCACATACCCTCACATACCATCATACAGATATTATACCGCCACATACCCTCATATATTATACAAATACTATACCACCACATACCCTGAGATATTATCATACAGAAATTGTACCGCCACATACCCTCACATACCGTCATACAGATATTATACCGCCACATACCCTCAGATATTATACAAATATTATACCGCCACATACCCTCACATACCATCATACAGATATTATACCGCCACATACCCTCATATATTATACAAATACTATACCACCACATACCCTGAGATATTATCATACAGAAATTGTACCGCCACATACCCTCACATACCGTCATACAGATATTATACCGCCACATACCCTCAGATACGATCATACAGATATTATACCGCCACATACCCTCAGATACGATCATACAGATATTATACCGCCACATACCCTCATATATTATACCGCCACATACCCTCATATATTATACCGCCACATACCCTCATATATTATACAGATACTATACCGCCACATACCCTCAGATATTATCATACAGAAATTATACCGCCACATACCCTCACATACATCATACAGAAATTATACCGCCCTATACCCTCACATACCATCATACAGAAATTATACCGCCACATACACTCACATACCATCATACAGATATTATACCACCACATACCCTCACATACCATCATACAGAAATTATACCGCCACAAACCCTCATATATTATACAGATATTATACCGCCACATACCCTCATATATTATTATACAGACAATATACCACCACATACCCTCATATATTATACAGATAATATACCGCCACATACCCTCACATACCATCATACAGAAATTATACCGCCACATACCCTCATATATTATACAGATATTATACCGCCACATACCCTCAGATATTATTATACAGATATTATACCGCCACATACCCTCATATATTATACAGATAATATACCGCCACATACCCTCACATACAGTCATACAGAAATTATACTGCCACATACCCTCAGATACTATTATACAGATAATATACTGCCACATACCCTCACATACCATCATACAGATATTATACCGCCACATACCCTCATATATTATTATACAGACAATATACCGCCACATACCCTCACATATCGTCATACAGATATTGTACCGCCACATACCCTCAAATATTATCATACAGATAATATACCGCCACATACCCCCACATACCATCATACAGATATTATACCGCCACATACCCTCATATATTATACAGATAATATACCGCCACATACCCTCACATACAGTCATACAGAAATTATACCGCCACATACCCTCAGATACTATCATACAGATAATATACTGCCACATACCCTCACATACCGTCATACAGATATTATACCGCCACATACCCTCAGATATTATACAAATATTATACCGCCACATACCCTCAGATACGATCAAACAGATAATATACCGCCACATAACGTCATATATTATACAAATATTATACCACCACATACCCTCAGATATTATCATACAGATAATATACTGCCACATACTCTCATATATTATACCGATATTATACCGCCACATACCCTCACATACAGTCATACAGATATTATACCGCCACATACCCTCATATATTATTATACAGCTATACCACCACATACCCTCACATACAGTCATATAGATATTATACCGCCACATACCCTCAGATATTATAGAGATATTATACCGCCACATACCCTCAGATATTATACCGCCACATACCCTCAGATATTATTATACAGATATTATACCGCCACATACCCTCAGATATTATTATACAGATATTATACCGCCACATACCCTCATATATTATTATACAGCTATACCGCCACATACCCTCACATACCATCATACAGATATTATACCGCCACATACCCTCATATATTATACAGATAATACACCGCCACATACCCTCACATAGTCATACAGAAATTATACCGCCACATACCCTCAGATATTATTATACAGATATTATACTGCCACATACCCTCAGATATTATTATACAGATATTATACCGCCACATACCCTCATATATTAGGATACAGTTATACGGCCACATACCCTCACATACAGTCATACAGAAATTATACTGCCACATACCCTCAGATATTATTACACAGATATTATACTGCCACATACCCTCATATATTATACAGGTATTATACTGCCACATACCCTCAGATATTATTATACAGATATTATACCGCCACATACCCTCATATATTATTATACAGCTATACCGCCACATACCCCCACATACAGTCATACAGAAATTATACTGCCACATACCCTCAGATATTATTACACAGATAATATACCGCCACATACCCTCACATACCATCATACAGATATTATACCGCCACATACCCTCATATATTATACAGATAATATACCGCCACATACCCTCACATACAGTCATACAGAAATTATACCGCCACATACCCTCAGATATTATTATACAGATATTATACTGCCACATACCCTCAGATATTATTATACAGATATTATACCGCCACATACCCTCATATATTAGTATACAGTTATACGGCCACATACCCTCACATACAGTCATACAGAAATTATACTGCCACATACCCTCAGATATTATTACACAGATAATATACCGCCACATACCCTCACATACCATTATACAGATATTATACTGCCACATACCCTCATATATTATACAGGTATTATACTGCCACATACCCTCATATATTATACAGGTATTATACTGCCACATACCCTCAGATATTATTATACAGATATTATACCGCCACATACCCTCATATATTATTATACAGCTATACCGCCACATACCCCCACATACAGTCATACAGATATTATACCGCCACATACCCTCAGATATTATTATACAGATAATATACCGCCACATACCCTCACATACCATCATACAGATATTATACCGCCACATACCCTCATATATTATACAGATAATATACCGCCACATACCCTCACATACAGTCATACAGAAATTATACCGCCACATACCCTCAGATATTATTATACAGACCATATACCGCCACATACCTCACATAGCATCATACAGATATTATACCGCCAAATACCCTCATATATTATACAGATAATACACCGACACATACCCTCACATACAGTCATACAGAAATTATACCGCCACATACCCTCAGATATTATACAGATATTATACCACCACATACCCTCAGATACGATCATACAGATAATATACCACCACATACCCTCATATATTATACAGATATTATACCGCCCCATACCCTCAGATATTATCATACAGATAATATACCACCACATACCCTCACATACCGTCATACCGATATTATACCGCCACATACCCTCAGATATTATTATACAGATATTATACCGGCACATACCCTCATATATTATACAGATATTATACCGCCACATACCCTCAGATATTATCATACAGATAATATACCGCCACATACCATGAGATATTATTATACAGATATACCGCCACATACCCTCACATACAGTTATACATATAATATACCGCCACGTACCCTCAGATATTCCTATACAGATATTATACCGCCACATACCCTCATATATTATTATACAGATATTATACCGCCACAAACCCTCAGATACGATCATACAGATAATATACCACCACATACCCTCATATATTATACAGATATTATACCGCCACATAACCTCAGATATTATTATACAAATAATTTACCGCCACATACCCTCACATACCGCCATACAGATAATATACCGCCACATACCCTCATATATTATTCTACAGATATTATACCGCCACATACAACCCCAGCAGCTCACTGCAGGCTCCCGGCAGCACGTTGCAGTGTATTCTGGTGTAATTTGGGATTTTACTTCCAGTATTATGTGGAAACTACTATATGGCGGTGTTATTTCCGCTCTTTAAGGCAGCGTTGTGTCGCGCTATTTGGCACTGATATCACTTTTGAGGTTTCTTTTGCCTTCACTTCCCCGCAGTAGTTTGTATTCACACACGTTCTGTAGGGGAAGTAGATGTGAAGTTGGTCGCAACCAACAGACTGACCAACGTCGTCTGACAACATCCGTGCAGATAAAATGGCGCGGGGGTCACTTATGTTACATGGCAGCGACCACTGAGCGCACCATGGCGGCAGACCCATCACAAATCACTAGTGCACAGTATTAGCACCCCCAAGAGGTGATCAGCTGTTTATCTAGTTGCTTCTTTGCTCCTCTGACCTGGACACACTTCTCGGTATTCTATCATATTTACTCTCTTCCTATGAAGCTCAAATGAAACAATTCAAAACGCTACAAATACAAATAGTTAAAAATCTATTAGCGTTTTGTGTCTGCAGCTCCTATGGAGATCTGTGTGTTTCCATAGTAACAGACCACAAACAAACCCTGTGTAGTCTGGGCCTGCAGGCGTATTTCCATCCATCTGTCCCTACTTCATGCTAACCTTCCAAGGGTACATTAGTAAGCAGTAGGAATGGACGCTAGAGACTACACAGGGCGGGGTTGTGGTCTGTTACTATGGAGACACATAGTTCTGTATAGGAGCTGCACATGTGATAGGGGTCGGTAGCTGGCTCGGGGTCTTCCCTGCTCTCGGGGTAAGGATCCGTCTGATTGAGGTCATGGCTCCCTTGTCCTCTTGTGTGGGCAGATGGGACCCGGTTCCAGTCATACCAGTTTGGGAGAGGGCCCAATGGCTGCCGTCATGCGGAGGCTATATGGCTAACTGATGTAGGCCACAGGAGTCGTCATGGCTGCTTCAACAATAAACCTTAATAGAACTGAACAGAAGTGGTAGAACAGCAATACCCGGCTGACGGGCGAACAAGAGTCCATACCCATGTGACAAGCCAACAATAGTCCATATCTGGTTGATGAGCCAACAAGAGCCCGTACCCATGTGACAAGCCAACAATAGTCCATACCCAGCTGTCGGGCCAACAATAGTCCATACCCAGCTGTCGGGCCAACAATAGTCCGTATCCGGCTGCCGGGCCAACAATAGTCCATATCAGGCTGCCGGGCCAACAATAGTCCATATCAGGCTGCCGGGCCAACAATAGTCCATATCAGGCTGCCGGGCCAACAATAGTCCATATCAGGCTGCCGGGCCAACAATAGTCCATATCAGGCTGCCGGGCCAACAATAGTCCATATCAGGCTGCCGGGCCAACAATAGTCCATATCAGGCTGCCGGGCCAACAATAGTCCATATCAGGCTGCCGGGCCAACAATAGTCCGTACCCATGTGACAAGCCAACAATAGTCTGTATCCGGCTGCCGGGCCAACAATAGTCCATGCCTGGTTGACAAGCTAACAAGAGTCCGTACCCATGTGACAAGCCAAAAATGGTCCATAGCCAGCTGCCGGGCCAACAATATTCCGTATCCGGCTGCCGGGCCAACAATATTCCGTATCCGGCTGCCGGGCCAACAATAGTCCGTACCCATGTGAGAAGCCAACAATAGTCCATACTCAGCTGACGGGTCAACATGAGTCCATACCCATGTGACAAGCCAACATTAGTCCATACCTGGCTGACGGGCCAACTAGAGTCCATACCCATGTGACAAGCCAGCAATGGTCCGTATCCGGCTGCCGGGCCAACAGTAGTCCGTACCCATGTGAGAAGCCAACAATAGTCCATACTCGGCTGACTGGCCAACAAGAGTCCGTACCCATGTTACAAGCCAACAATAGTCCATACTCGGCTAACAGGCCAACAAGAGTCCATACCCATGTTACAAGCCAACAATAGTCCATACCCATGTTACAAGCCAACAATAGTCCATACCCAGCTGACGGGCCAAAAAGAGTCTGTACCCATGTGAAAAGCCAACAATAGTCCATACCTGGTTGACAAGCCAACAAGAGTCCGTACCCATTTGACAAGCCAACAATGGTCCATAGCCAGCTGCCAGGCCAACAATAGTCTGTACCCATGTGAGAAGCCAACAATAGTCCATACTTGGTTGACGGGCCAACAAACGTCCGTACCCATGTGACAAGCCAACAATAGTCCGTATCCGGCTGCCAGGCCGAACAATAGTCCATACCTGGCTGCAGGGCCAACAAGAGTCCGTACCCATGTGACAAGCCAACAATAGTCCATACCCGGCTGACGGGCCAAAAAGAGTCTGTACCCATGTGAAAAGCCAACAATAGTCCATACTCAGCTAACAGGCCAACAAGAGTCCATACCCATGTTACAAGCCAACAATAGTCCATACCCATGTTACAAGCCAACAATAGTTCATACCCGGCTGACGGGCCAAAAAGAGCCTGTACCCATGTGAAAAGCCAACAATAGTCCATACCTGGTTGACAAGCCAACAAGAGTCCGTACCCATTTGACAAGCCAACAATGGTCCATAGCCAGCTGCCGGGCCAACAATAGTCTGTACCCATGTGAGAAGCCAACAATAGTCCATACTTGGCTGACGGGCCAACAAAAGTCCGTACCCATGTGACAAGCCAACAATAGTCCGTATCTGGCTGCCAGGCCGAACAATAGTCCATACCTGGCTGCTGGGCCAACAAGAGTCCGTACCCATGTGACAAGCCAACAATAGTCCATACCCGGCTGACGGGCCAAAAAGAGTCTGTACCCATGTGAAAAGCCAACAATAGTCCATACCTGGTTAACAAGCCAACAAGAGTCCGTACCCATTTGACAAGCCAACAATGGTCCATAGCCAGCTGCCGGGCCAACAATAGTCTGTACCCATGTGAGAAGCCAACAATAGTTCATACTTGGCTGACGGGCCAACAAGAGTCCGTACCCATGTGACAAGCCAACAATAGTCCGTATCTGGCTGCCAGGCCGAACAATAGTCCATACCTGGCTGCTGGGCCAACAAGAGTCCGTACCCATGTGACAAGCCAACAATAGTCCATACCCGGCTGACGGGCCAAAAAGAGTCTGTACCCATGTGAAAAGCCAACAATAGTCCATACCTGGTTAACAAGCCAACAAGAGTCCGTACCCATTTGACAAGCCAACAATGGTCCATAGCCAGCTGCCAGGCCAACAATAGTCTGTACCCATGTGAGAAGCCAACAATAGTCCATACTTGGTTGACGGGCCAACAAACGTCCGTACCCATGTGACAAGCCAACAATAGTCCGTATCCGGCTGCCAGGCCGAACAATAGTCCATACCTGGCTGCAGGGCCAACAAGAGTCCGTACCCATGTGACAAGCCAACAATAGTCCATACCCGGCTGACGGGCCAAAAAGAGTCTGTACCCATGTGAAAAGCCAACAATAGTCCATACTCAGCTAACAGGCCAACAAGAGTCCATACCCATGTTACAAGCCAACAATAGTCCATACCCATGTTACAAGCCAACAATAGTTCATACCCGGCTGACGGGCCAAAAAGAGCCTGTACCCATGTGAAAAGCCAACAATAGTCCATACCTGGTTGACAAGCCAACAAGAGTCCGTACCCATTTGACAAGCCAACAATGGTCCATAGCCAGCTGCCGGGCCAACAATAGTCTGTACCCATGTGAGAAGCCAACAATAGTCCATACTTGGCTGACGGGCCAACAAAAGTCCGTACCCATGTGACAAGCCAACAATAGTCCGTATCTGGCTGCCAGGCCGAACAATAGTCCATACCTGGCTGCTGGGCCAACAAGAGTCCGTACCCATGTGACAAGCCAACAATAGTCCATACCCGGCTGACGGGCCAAAAAGAGTCTGTACCCATGTGAAAAGCCAACAATAGTCCATACCTGGTTAACAAGCCAACAAGAGTCCGTACCCATTTGACAAGCCAACAATGGTCCATAGCCAGCTGCCGGGCCAACAATAGTCTGTACCCATGTGAGAAGCCAACAATAGTTCATACTTGGCTGACGGGCCAACAAGAGTCCGTACCCATGTGACAAGCCAACAATAGTCCGTATCCGGCTGCCGGGCCAACAATAGTCCATACCTGGTTGACAATCCAACAAGAGTCCGTACCCATGTGACAATCCAAAAATGGTCCATAGCCAGCTGCAGGGCCAACAATATTCCGTATCCGGCTGCTGGGCCAACAATAGTCTGTACCCATGTGAGAAGCCAACAATAGTCTATACCTGGCTGACAAGCCAACAAGAGTCCGTACCCATGTGACAAGCCAACAATAGTCCATATCTGGTTGACGAGCCAACAAGAGCCCGTACCCATGTGACAAGCCCACAATAGTCCATACCCAGCTGTCGGGCCAACAATAGTCCGTATCCGGCTGCCAAGCCAACAATAGACCGTACCCGGCTGCTGGGCCAACAAGAGTCCGTACCCATGTGACAAGCCAACAATAGTCCGTATCCGGCTGCCACCCGACAATAGTCCATACCTGGTTGACAAGCCAACAAGAGTCCGTACCCATGTGACAATCCAAAAATGGTCCATAGCTAGCTGCCGGGCCAACAATATTCCGTATCCGGCTGCTGGGCCAACAATAGTCCGTACCCATGTGAGAAGCCAACAATAGTCCATACCTGGCTGACGGGCCAACAAGAGTCTGTACCCATGTGACAAACCAACAATAGTCCATACCTGGTTGACGAGCCAACAAGAGTCCGTACCCATGTGACAAGCCAACAATAGTTCATATCTGGTTGACGAGCCAACAAGAGTCCGTACCCATGTGACAAGTCAACAATAGTCCATACCCAGCTGTCGGGCCAACAATAGTCCGTATCCGGCTGCCGGGCCAACAATAGTTCATGCCCGGCTGCTGGGCCAACAAGAGTCTGTATCCATGTGACAAGCCAACAATAGTCCGTATCCGGCTGCCGGGCCAACAATAGTCCATGCCCGGCTGCTGGGCCAACAAGAGTCTGTATCCATGTGACAAGCCAACAATAGTCTGTATCCGGCTGCCGGGCCAACAATAGTCCATACCTGGTTGACAAGCCAATAAGAGTCCGTACACATGTGACAAGCCAAAAATGGTCCATAGCCAGCTGCTGGGCCAACAATATTCCGTAACCGGCTGCCGGGCCAACAATAGTCCGTACCCATGTGAGAAGCCAACAATAGTCTATACTCAGCTGATGGGCCAACCTGAGTCTGTACCCATGTGACAAGCCAACAATAATCCATACCCGGCTGATGGGCCAACAAGAGTCTGTACCCATGTGACAAGCCAACAATAGTTCATACCTGGTTGACGAGCCAACAAGAGTCCGTACACATGTGACAAGCCAACAATGGTCTATTGATGCTGGGCCAACAATAGTCCGTATCCGGCTGCCGGGCCAACAATAGTCCATAGCCAGCTGCCAGACCAACAATAGTTCATACCCATGTGACGGGAACTTGGCAGGCATGCTGATGTTGTTGTTTGGAGGGAGTAGAACGAGGAAATACTGGTCTCTGAACTCTTCTTAGTGTGTCCAATACCAAATGATACTGCGTCCGTAGGACAGTTACTGCTTCCTTGCAGCATCAGCTAGGAGCGACTCCTTACGTCCTCCATCCACAGCGTAGCTGCTGCACACTGACGCTTCCAGCTGGTAAGCTGCACCCCCTTACTCATGCACAACAAGAGGAGACCCTTATTAAAAATATTTGCAGAGTTGCTTCCTTTTTCATTTTAGATGCATTGAGAGAAAGTGACCCCCGATGCCCCCTGACCTTCAGAGGGATCGCTTGGGCACAACCGTTATTGCCAGTGCCACTCCTGCTATAACAGCCAGGACGAGAGAAAACCCAACACGGCTCATGGTATCCGTAGACACAAAGGTCCAGCAGGGAGTCACATGCCACCAATGGCCAGGAGAGGAACGGAGCCCAATCTAGTCCTGCTGGTACGTTTTGTGGCCGTTGCACCAGCTGACCAGCTTTAGTATGGCATCCTTCAGATGTCCTCGTAGCTGCAGGTGAGTGACATCATCAGGAGTCACGGGTTTCCTTTATCTAATTAGCCTCGGCCATCCTTGCTGATTGACGCCTTCAGCCCTGCCCGCTGGAGATGCCACGTGTTTCGCACTGAGTAATTGAGCACATGATTAATTCTCGGTGTAATTTTTGCAATAAAGTTTTATTTAAAATGTGGCGCAGTTTATCTTCTGCAGCTTCTGTGTATCGGTGTATACAGCAAGCTGCAGAAAGCTGTTCACAAGCCAATCTGAGAGGGGGCCTGGAGACCGAGCCATCAGACTAGCTCAATGACAGATCTGCAAGTGAACAGCTTACTGCAGCTTATTCTATTCAGTGTTATGTAGAAGCTGCAGAAGGCAAACAGTGCAAACCTTCTAGATGCATTGTGTGAGCCGTCTGCCCCGACGGTCCACAGCCTCTACATAAGGCTCTATTTTACAAGCTTTGGTGCCCCGATACATAAAGACTGATGAGACGCCCCTCACCTCGTGTAACTTGTCCGCTTTCTGCGTCTGCTTTTTGCGGCTTCTCTGGGCGGCCACTCTGTTTTTTTCCCTTCTTCGTACTTTTCGGTTGCATACATCTGAGCCCTGCAAAGACAGAAGGGCTTATAATATAAATCCGCACACATCCCCCTCCTGCAGGTAGTTCTTGATGATGGATGACGGGGTGAGACGTGCGAGGGACTTGGCGCACAACGGGGGGCTTCTTCACATCAGCACCGGAGGTTCACCTCACATTCGCCGTTGAGAACAGGATGAAGTAGCGCTGCGGCTGCACTGTACCCCCATGATAGTCCACGGCCGCGTGCAGCGCCACCGATGACTCCGTTTGGCCTGAGGATTCTGTTTTCCCCCATAAGGAGCAGGACAACAGTAAGCCTTAGCGCTCATCTGAGGGAGCCCGGAGCGGCCGTGCCGCACGTTACATTCTATGCCACATTTTACTTTTTCCAAGAATTACCCATTCACTAGGTAACGTACAGAAGTCAATGTATGGAAGTTTCTGGATGTTTCTGAGTGGTCTATGTTGTCTTGTGCTTATGTGCATTGACAATGTCTTCCATGTGAGTGAATATGATGTGTATTGCATAGCTGCAGCACTGAATGGGTTACTGTCTGGGTTATGTCTGAAAATGTATCTATTTGTCTGTCATGTGACCTTGTTGTATATATGTGGTTGCACGGTGCATGAGTGGGAGAGTGATCGTTGGAGTTTGTCTTGCTGGTTCTATTCACCTGTCCGTCCTGACAGAAGCTGGCCTGCAGACGGACACCTTTAGTCTGTCTGTAAAGGTGATGGAGGAGGCCGAGCAGATCGACTAGTAGTGCTGTGGACCCCCTTCTTCTTCCCCGTATGGAGAGCTAGAAGTGTGACAAGCCGCAAGAAGTGCGAGTTCCCGCCGTGCGTGCGTTCCTCTACCCCGTGAGTGTGTGCCGGTAGAGAGTCAGCAAGGTGTTTGTGAGACGGTGTCCGGGACCAGAGAACCACAGATAACAGCCTGTAAGTCCCCCTGTCCTCCCGTGTTTCCTCCCTGTCCCCACGTGTTCTCCTGCGCTGCCTGTCCTGCCGGTTGATATAAGCTTGGACTGCATTGGAGTTATTACAAGTTGTGTTCCCAGTAAATGGCTTTACCGACCGCTCCTGGCTCTGCCTTTAAGACTCCTGCCCAGTGTGTGGACTCTTTATTCATTCACCGAGAGATCACCGCCGAGGAAGAAACGGTGGCGTCACCCGTGACAAGAGTGGACTAAGGTAAGCCCTCCACAGGTTAACCTAGCCTTAGTAGCCTGCCCGTGGCCCCTTGGACGTGTCCCTGGTTACCTTCCAGGTGGGAGACGGTAGAGCCACCGTGACAAGTGAATTACTCTAAACCCGCTGTCTCCTAGGCTGGGGCCCGCTCCTCGGACGCTGCAACTAAATATAAGGTGGACATAAAATCCTCAAATAATACCCCGACACGCAGACCCCACTGATGCCCCCAGCAGGGAATTAGCAAGGACTTCAGCGGTAAATGTACTTATAAGGTTACAATTTTTGGCTTTGACCCTCATAGAGGATTAGAAAACCCTTAAAGGATGGGATTGACAATGGGACTGCTGCAGGTCCGCAGCTGATCTGGATGTGGCTCCTCATGCTGAGCAATCACTGCAGCGCACATCCCTCACCCGACCGGCGGCGCTTACTGCTTGAGGGATGTGCGCTGCAGCGAGGGCTCAGGATGAGGTGAGAGAAGCGGCGTTGCAGGTTCCAGGCGGCTGCTGATCCACAGCAGAATACCAGCCAGGGTCTGCACCAACGATGTGGAAATGCTGCAGCATTTCCACTACATGTGAACGCACCCAAAGCCGCCCCAAGAGGAGAGCAAAGGGGTCCCATCCTAGCTGATTCCATGCAGGACCCCCTCCCCAGAGGAGCTGCACTCTTAGCATGGAAGACGGGAGGAATTGGCCCAAGAATTATGGAAAAGGGTGGAGGGCGAACCAGCAGCGGGTCACAAAATGCAGCACCATAATGAGGCTAAATATCCATGAAGGGTGGAAGAATGGACAAGACGAGGTAAGACGATACCGAAACGGCAATCTAGGACAGTGGTGGCGAACCTATGGCACCAGAGCTCTCCCTGCTGGCACACGTCACTGTCATCCACTCGCCACGTTAGTGAATAGGGGCCACTGCTCCCCTGACGGTATTCACTCACTGCACTGATCCCGGCGCACACTGTGACATCAGTGTGCAGCCAGGATCTTCCTCTCCCTCCCTGATGTCTCCTACTTGGTTCCGCGAGAGCAGGGGGGAGGAGGCGTCTGGTAGCACACTGACGTCAGTGTGCACCTGGGATCAGCGCTGCTGGTGGCGTGCCCCAGCAGGAGGGGGTAAGTATGTGGGTCTTGGAGAGGGATGGGGGGGGCCGCTGTTGGATGTCACTATTATACTGGGGGCCGTCGTGGGGGGTTACTATTACCGCAGGGGCCGCTGCGTGGGGGGGGGGTGTCACTATTACCTTTGGTTTAAACTTCTCCTAGTCCACCATACTGGCTCTTCCTAAGTTTGGTGAATGTGTCAAGTGGGCGGTCACACCACTCCCTGTCTGGTGGTGACGTCATCTATTGACAGTCAGCAGTGGGAACCAAAGAAAGACGTCAATAGAGTCAGCGGAGCCGCGGCGCAAAGCCGTACAAGCAGCCCTGCTGACGTGAGGACCCCGCCACCGCTTCGTCGCTGCATTACTAGTTATTTCTATAGGACTGGCCTCAGATGCGTCGGTCTGCGCCCTTCTTCCGGGATCCGGTCCTGATGTTCAGTTTCCCAAGCAGAAACAGCGCCACCCCTGTGCACAGGCCGCACCTGGTACTGCAGCTCCACTGATGGAAGCAAGCAGCCAGAATCTTCTACTGGATGCTATCCCATTTCTTCCAACGGGGTCGGTGCTGCTGCAGTTCTTATTGAAAGCAGTGGGTTGCAGGCAACCCCCGCAGCGATGATTTTCTTGGAAGGGCTTGAAATATAAGCCGATCCCTGAAAATTGTTCAATCCCGGCCTTCAGAAGAGAGAAGACAACTGCCGGGGCAGCTAGCCATGATTTTCAGGGATCAGTTTATATATCTAACCCTTCCCCGAAAATCATCGCTGCGGGGGTCACCTGCAACCCACTGCTTTCAATAAGAACTGCAGCAGCACCGACCCCATTGAAAGAAATGGGATAGCATCCTGGACTTCTGCCACAGCTGTCACAGCGGTCCCTGCGGGGATGGAGGAATCCCCTGCCATAGCTGTGGCAGAAGTCCATGATGTACTCCCTATGTTCTCAATGGGGCTGGCGCTGCTGAGCAATATTGCGGCGTTTTCTCTGCGCTGTGAGGCGCTCGATCTCGCATTGCTAGAGAAAAACTGCTCGTGGGTAGAAGCCCGAAGAGTTAGGATTTTGTCTTTTAAACGGGGAGAAAAATCTGGAAAAAAAAAATGGCGACGCCCTGAAGGGGTTAATGACGAGAGAATTCTAATCGCTGCGTGACGCCGCTGGTGACCGGGTCGCATGCAGCAGGGTGGGAGTCCTTTATATTGTAAAATGGCGCATGTTGGGTCCAGAGGGCAGCATTCCGGCAACGTTGCGGTGGGCGGCTGGCACTGTTTGGCGACATATTGTGAAGCCTCGTGCCGCGGGTAGACGTTGGTGTCCAGAATTAGTCAGCAAGTGACTCCTTGCCGTCGCAGGTATGCGGCTGTACACCAGTGTGAGCTTCTCTTCTCTGGTAGCAGGGATCATGAAATACAGCAAAAGACGAATTTATGAAGTGCGTCCATTGAGGAGGCCATTTTTTCTAAACTGGCAACAGGAAGTGCCGCCATATTGGTTGTCACTGTTGAATTGGAAATCAATGGTAATAAGTCGGAGTTGATAAAACAGCTCATAAAATCCCCCTTTATGATAATGGCGGCACTCTCTGGTGTCACTTTTACAAAAATGTCCGCTGCTACAAAACAGATTGTTGCCAAACCTGTTGACTCTGTCCGGTGGTATCCTGGGAGCGGGCCGCGGATGGCGGGGGGTGTTCTTTATACTGCCCACCCTGGACGTCTGTGCCTCGGGGTCGGCAGTCAGTGCATGTTCTCTATGGGGTGAGCGCTGCGGGCCAAGCTCTGACAGCGAGTAGAAGGAGCGCCCCCCGCCATCCGCGGCCCGGTCCAAGGATGCCTCCGCACAGGACTAAAGGGTCCCAGAACGCAGATTCAAGGACACGTATCAAACAGTCACTGACATCTACCAGTCTGGAAAAGGTTAAAATGCCATTGTACGGACCGTCAGTGAACCGCAGGGAGTCGTTCTGCACAAATGTAAGAAGCGAGGAGCAGCGGAGCCCCCGAAGCGGCGGCCCACCAGGATGTCAGCAAGGATGAAACAGGGAAGAGCCCAGAGGAACGTGTAAAGAACCGCCGACGCACTTGTGCCAGAGTCAACGTGCGCAACTCCGCAAGCAGAAATGTCCGCGCAGTCGGGCAAACAAGCAGGTCACCTCGCAATGGCGCAAAAGAGACCCAGTGAAGGTTTGGGAGCGGCCGAGTCGCTGACGTGAATCCCACCAAGATGCTGCGGCACAACGTTACGGGGGCCTCTGATCCAATGCAGCTGAGCCCCGCCGCAACGTCCGCAATGGAACAGACTCCTTATAAGGGATCGCACACCTCAGAGGGCGGTTCTTACCGCCACAACCCGCGATCAGCTGTGGGGGCAAATACTTCTCGCCGCGCTGGAAGGACGCATTCACACGGGAGCGCCAGAAGCTCTTCAGCCTGTGATTTGTGCAATTGTAATATGTCAGAAAAACGTATCGCAACACATCAGACACGCGAACAGAGCCGGTCACATGATACGCAAGCGCGAGGCGATTCCTTTCAGGCTCCTATAGGAAATAATGGACCATTCTTTAACAAAAATCACCCAAAGTAAAACACGCAGCGATTTTTCCGATTTTTTCATAGAATCGCCGCTGCTGGGAGTAAATGGATCGCAATCCGTCGCGTGACATCACATCGGAATCAGTCAGATGTTGTGCGTGGAAACCGCCCGTGTGAGCGCCACCTGTATGACTGCGGAGGTCACTGCGTAGCGGGTTGTTCGGATCGCCACCTGCGCAGGGGGTTTGGAGATCTGCATCAGGACGGCAGCGCGGATCTTTAGAAGGGTGTATGACGAGCGGCGCAGAGAACAGCGCAGAACGCGGAGATCCCCGCAACGACGCGGATGACTGATTGTTGATGCTCTTTGCTTCTCGTGAAGTTCCCTATCTGATTACACAGAAACGGCTTTTCTTCTCAAGAAACCAACTGGAAAGCGAGAGACGAGTCAGAGCGAAGACGGCGGCGGTGCGAGCAGCTTGTGGTGGACGGGGCTGTCCCCACCACCGGCAGATGTCATCACTGATAGCGAGCTCATTCATAGAGGAGATGCATGCAAGATGTGGATTCAAGGAAGCATTAAGGCCCCTGGTGGTCAGAGGGCACTGGTAGTCAGGGGGTGCTACCAGTCAAGGGATGCTGGTAGTCAGAGGGCACCAGCAGTCAGTGGGCGCTGGCAGTCAGGGGGTGCTGGTAGTAAAGGGGTGCAGGCAGTCAGGGGGCACTGGTAGTAAGGGGGTGCTGGTAGTAAGGGGGCGCAGGCAGTCAGGGGGCACCGGCAGTCAGGGGGCACTGGTAGTAAGGGGGCGCTGGTAGTAAGGGGGTGCTGGTAGTAAGGGGGCGCAGGCAGTCAGGGGGCGCAGGCAGTCAGGGGGCACTGGTAGTAAGCGGGTGCTAACAGTCAGGGGCACCGGCAGTCAGGGGGCACTGGTAGTAAGGGGGTGCTAACAGTCAGGGGCACCGGCAGTAAAACGGCTCTGGCAGTCAGGGGGTGCTGGTAGTTAGAGGGCACCGGCAGTCAGGGGTTCCAGCAGTCAGTGGGCGCTGACAGTCAGGGGGTGCTGGTAGTAAGGGGGCGCAGGCAGTCAGGGGCACTGGTAGTAAGGGGGCGCTGGCAGTCAGGGGGCACCAGCAGTCAAAGGGCACTGGCAGTCAGAGGGCATCGGCAATCAGGGGGTGATGTCAGTCAAAGGGCACCAGCAGACAGGGGGTGCTGGCAGACAAAGGGCACCAGCACTCAGGGGCGCTGGCAGGCAAAGGGCATCGGCAGTCAGGGGGCGCTGGCAGGCAAAGGGCACAGGCAGTCAGGGGGTGCCGGCAGTAAGAGACCACTGGCAGTCAAAGGGCACTGCCAGTCAGAGAGCACTGGCAGTCAGGGGGTGCTGTCAGGCCAAGAGCACTGACAGTCAGGGGGCGCTGTCAGTCATAGGGCACTAGGAGTCAGGGGCGCTGGCAGGCAGAGGGCACTGGCAGTCAGGGGGCACCAGCAGTCAAAGGACACTGGCAGTCAGAGGGCATCGGCAATCAGGGGGTGATGTCAGTCAAAGGGCACCGGCAGACAGGGGGTGCTGGCAGACAAAGGGCACCAGCAGACAGGGGCGCTGGCAGGCAAAGGGCATCAGCAGTCAGGGGGCGCTGGCAGTCAAAGGGCACTGCCAGTCAGAGAGCACTGGCAGTCAGGGGGTGCTGTCAGGCCAAGGGCACTGACAGTCAGGGGGCGCTGTCAGTCATAGGGCACTAGGAGTCAGGGGGGCACCGGCAGGCAGAGGGCACTGGCAGTCAGGGGGCGCTGGCAGGCAAAGGGCATCGGCAGTCAGGGGGCGCTGGCAGGCAAAGGGCACAGGCAGTCAGGGGGTGCCGGCAGTAAGAGACCACTGGCAGTCAAAGGGCACTGCCAGTCAGAGAGCACTGGCAGTCAGGGGGTGCTGTCAGGCCAAGAGCACTGACAGTCAGGGGGCGCTGTCAGTCATAGGGCACTAGGAGTCAGGGGCGCTGGCAGGCAGAGGGCACTGGCAGTCAGGGGGCACCAGCAGTCAAAGGACACTGGCAGTCAGAGGGCATCGGCAATCAGGGGGTGATGTCAGTCAAAGGGCACCGGCAGACAGGGGGTGCTGGCAGACAAAGGGCACCAGCAGACAGGGGCGCTGGCAGGCAAAGGGCATCAGCAGTCAGGGGGCGCTGGCAGTCAAAGGGCACTGCCAGTCAGAGAGCACTGGCAGTCAGGGGGTGCTGTCAGGCCAAGGGCACTGACAGTCAGGGGGCGCTGTCAGTCATAGGGCACTAGGAGTCAGGGGGGCACCGGCAGGCAGAGGGCACTGGCAGTCAGGGGGCGCCGGCAGTGAGGAGGCGCCGGCAATGAAGAAGGCTCTGGCAGTCAGGGGGCGCTAACAGTGAGAGGGCGCCGGTTGTGAGGGGGCGTCGGCAGGGAGGGGGCACCGGCAGTCAGGGTGTGCCATCTTCGCTTCTGAAGAGTTCACTAAATGATTCTTAGTTAGTGGACCTCCTGGAACATGTTTTCAGCCTCTTGTCTGGGCTGCCGCTCACAATAAGTAATTAGGATATTATTAAACATTTCCCATTATTTTCCGTACTCTTATTTCTGAGGACGTTGTCCCAGTCTGTAAGGTACAGGGCGTCTCTGAGCTGATGGAACTTTTCGTAGCTCCCTGATAAGATTCCGTTTTGAAAGATAAGTTGAAATGTATTCTATTCTGGTCACTATTTCCCCGGTGCCCCCAACCTGCACCCTGTTATTCTGTCAGGTCTGTTGGTTAGTATTATGTCCACAATGGCCGCCCCTCTAGTCGGGTCCTGTAAAAGCTTGTTAATTATGTTTAGTAATTGACAGGAAGTTGTTACCTATGAGATCCGCAGGTTTCGGCTCCCCAGTTTATATCCGGATAGTTAAAGCCCCCCATAATAATGACCTCATTGAGATTTGCTGCTTCTTCTTTTTGCCTCAGTAATAAATGTTCAGCGGCTTCTGTTATATTTGGTGACTATAGAAAACCACTAGGAGGATTGTATTACTGTTACCCATAGACTCCACATCTTCATCTCCCTCCCATATAGTGGGCTTTAACCCTTTCCAATCCACTGTCTGACATTTTCAGACATTCTGATTGAAGGCTGTACAGCTCCGATATCGGTAGACGTCCGGCAGGGTATTCTTACTGTATATTACTGGCCGCTCTGTTGTCGGGGGGGACCTCTCCAGCATGTTCCATACCGCAGTACTGACTCTAGCCAGCAGATGGCGCCATTGTATAATGACAGAAAGAGAAAACCCCCTAGGAAACCCTGAATCCAAAATTGGATTGCAAAGGGTTAAACTGGATTTTACATAAAGACAAAACGCTCCCCCTTTCCAGTTTTCTTCTGGAAAAGACTCTTCTGAAAAGACTGTAACCCTGTAAGTTCACCATCCAGTCTGAAGCTTTCATCCAACCAGGTCTCAGTGATTCCCACTATGTTGTAGTTTTCCTCAGCCATTATTACTTCTAGTTTGTCTAATTTATTGGTCATCATACAGTTTAAAAGGTTTTGGTTATTTTTTATATTAACTAACTATTCTGTCAGTTCTAACTGCACTAACCCCTCCCCTTGCTCCACCCCCATTACTTGGTCCTAGGTCATTGTCTACCCCCCTGCTAATCTTTTCACCCACCCCAATCCCTAGTTTAAACACTCCTCCAGCCTTCTAGCCATCTTCTCCCCCAGCACAGCCGCCCCCTCCCCATTAAGATGCCGCCCGTCCCTACGGTAGAGCCTGTAGCCGACAGCAAAGTCAGCCCAGTTCTCCAGGAACCCAAATCCCTCCTTCTTACACCAACTCCGGAGCCACTTGTTTACCTCCCTAAGATCCTGCTGCCTTTCTAGCGAGGCTTTAGGTGCAGGTAGTATTTCCGAGAAAACTACCCTGGAGGTCCTTGCCCTGAGCTTGGACCCTAAGTCCCTGAAATCATTTTTGAGGGCCCTCCATTGACCGCTAACTTGTTCATTGGTGCCAATGTGCCCCATGACCGCTGGATCCTCAGCAGCCCCTCCCAGTAATCTGTCAATCCGATCCGCGATGTGTCGAACTCGAGCGCCAGGAAGACAACACACCGTTCGGCGATCCCGGTCTTTATGGCAGATTGCCCTATCTGTCCCCCTAATAATTGAGTCCCCCACCACTAGGACCTGTCTAGCCTGCCCTGCGCTCCCCGTCGTCTCACTGGAGTAGTCATCCCCCTGGCGTTCAGAGGGCATGTGGTGCTGCAGTGGTGCTGGCTCTGTAATGGCACCCCCTTATCTGCCAACCTTGGGGATGTGCCAGTTCAGGACTAGCCTCACAGATTCTCTTCCCTCTATCCCTCCTCCTGTCACCCAGCTGGCTGCCTGCTCATCCTGCATCCACATACTACCATCCACCAAGCAGTGCTTGAGGGGTACAAAGAAGGACAACTAAACTAATACATGGAATGACGGGACTGGAATACCCAGAGAGGCACCAAAACTGGGACTATTCACCCCGGAAAAAAGACGGCTAAGGGGCGACCAAATAACTCTGTATAAATCCATGAGGGGACAATACAAGGATCTCTGCCATGATCTGTTTATACCCAGGACTGCGACGGTAACAAGAGGACATCCGCTACGATTAGAGGAAAGCAGGTTTCATCACCAACACAGAAGGGGATTCTTTACTGTAAGAGCAGTGAGACTGTGGAACTCTCTGCCTGAGGACGTGGTGATGGCAGGATCCATAGAGGAGGTTAAGAGGGACTTGATGTCTTTCTGGAGCAGAAGGATATTACAGGATATAAATCTTAGGTTAATTGTTAATCCGGGTATACACGCAGGTAGGAACTATTAGGGGTTGGTCCAGGGAACAGTCTGATTGCCATTATGGAGTCAGGGAGGAATTTTTCCCCCCCAAATGGGCTAATTGGCTTCTCCCTCACTGTTTTTTTTTGCCTTCCTCTGGATCAACAAGAGGGGTGGAAACAGGCTGAACTGGATGGACATGGTCTCCCTTCAGCCTCACATACTGTGTTACCCCCACATCTACCCCAGCGAGGGCTCAGTGAGCTGCAGACGCCTTTCCATGGCCCCAATGGATCGAAGTGTTACAAGCTGCTCATTTAGATCCAGGGCTTCCGAATGTGCGCCACGCTCACATCTTGTCCAGCAGGATGCAGCCGGCTGGTCAAGGACGGCATACATGGCATGAGATGTACACCGGGCGGCATACAAGTGTATCCCGCCACTGACTGTAAGCCCCTTTAAGTGAGGTGTCACGCAGGCAAAAGCACCTTTACGTGAGCATGTGTGTCTTTTATTGTACTTGCGTGCGCAAAACAACCCCCCACAACCGCGCTCCCGTTTATCAAAATGGACAATTAAGTTAATCGGTTCAATATGTCCCATTTTTTTTGTGCAAATATGCAGGAAAATAGAAGATGCTGCAAAATACACTTATGTGAACGAACCAATCAAAATCTATTCACTGCGTGTCGCCTGCGCCAAACATTGCACAAATACGTTGGTGTGACCCCGGCATAGATAGCAGAACACAAAACCCTGAATATGGAGGAACCGAAGGACAGCTCACCCTGGGGTCAGGGGCTCTCGAACAGCTGACCAGCGGGGGTCCCAGGCAGCAGCCCCTCTACGACCAGCCAATGATGACCCGCCGGCAGTCCTCTTACTATACACTTAGTATGGCGTACCTGAGAGTGGGCGTCGGCCTCCGATCCGGACGTGTTGTGCGCGCTCCTCAGGTAAGAGCTGCTGGTTGAAGGTGACGGCTGAGACATCCTGTCTAGATGGAGAGGCTCAGCAGTCTACGAGGACAGAGGAGAAGGAGGAGGAACCCGCAAGATACGTGATGCTGGGATGCGACTTCCTCCAAGACCAAAGAGCAGCACCAGGGTGAAGCGGGGTCCTCAGACGATCAGTACACGGACCCCCTAAACTGCAGCCCCCAACAGACGTTAAATTCTCCCAGTTTAGCTCAATCTTCAAGAAACTCCACAGTTTTGTGCTCAGAAACAGTAAGCCTGTCAGCTGGTGAGTGTGGCCCCCCGGCTCCTGGGCGACCGGCAGCGAGTGCGGCTGTCATGAGGGGTCCGGGCTTTATCAGCTCGGCCGCTTCTTCTTGGAATGAAGGCTCGAGCTCATTTCAAGTAAGTCACGTGGAAACCCTCTGAAACGAAGAGGAAACCACAAATGTGAATGACAGGGAAGCGAGAGAACGGCGCCGAGCGTCCGCACAACCTGAGAGTTACTCACTGCACTTCTGGCAAGTGAGAAAAACACAGAATTAGACAGAAATTCCAGGTATGTGGCGCCCGGCGCCCCCCATACGGGCAGCAGCGCAGGAGCCGCCGCCATCTTCCTCCAATACCTCTGTGAAAATGTTATGTCGTGTCTTATCAAAGGTGTAACCTGAACATAGCGGTGATACCTGGCAACGGGGGGGACACACCATCATTCTCTCCTCCCGGCTGACCTCCGGGATTCCACTACCTCCTCGCAGTAGGTACGCGTACAGCCGACCGGGCGCCTCCGAGGGCTCGTAGATCACACATTAACGCTACAGCCACCAAGAGGGCATGGAGGCTCCTATATAGCGGAGCTGGCCGAGATACTACAAGCTGACTGGGGGGTCACAAGCCCGGAGACTCCCCGGCGGATCCGGTAACACACAGGGATCCTCTAATGGAGGATTCACTGGACGACGCGCAAAACGGGAGGAGAAACAAAGTCAGAAGACGAGCTATTTCTGAAAACACCGAGCTAGAAAACGTGGAAGAAACGCTTGGCCATATCTTCAGCTCCATCTTAGAAGCCCCACGGACTCTCTCCTCGAGCTGATCTAGACATAGATCCCTTGGCCCCAGATCAGGGACCCCGAGTCTCCTCGGGACATTATAATGAGGCAGCATGGGAACATCATCAGGGCAGACGCACCCAGTTACCGCCTGACTGGCAGCCTCACAATTTATCCACACAAGAATCCCGCTCCGACTACAGGTCCGCCATGATGGCTGCCTACACATTCACCGGAGCCCCAGGGACCGTTTTACCTTCAGTCGGCACTGGGCATCCAGAGGTGACGGTCCGAGATTGGCCTTCTCTCCGGAGGGGGCATCATCCCAATCCCAAGGATCCAGACATTGGGGAAGAGAGAGGATTGGGCAGAGACAGGGGCCGGGCCTACCTAGCAATCCAGTAGCCTGAATGGTTGGTTGACTCTCAGGGACATTAGGCCCAACTTACAAAATGCCTAAACAGGATCCTTCCAGTCCCGATCCCCTCCACAGGCACAACCTCCGCCTTACTGGCCTATATGGTTGTGTCATTACATTGACAGATCTATCACAGATCTCAAACCTGCTTACGGGCAAAAGGGTAACTATAAGGAAACGGTAAAGCCAAGTGTGGTGGGAAGCCTTTCACCCCGCTGGAAGGAGGTAGACCCCGCACTAATAAGTGTATATACCGCATCCTCTTCCTGTTCATTTGCCTTTTCAGGTTGTGAATTCTCAAGATACAAGTTGAGGGGATCCATATTGTGGTAGGGGGTCTTAGAGTATAGCCTAGATCCAAAGGGGTGGGTTTGGCAGTCTAACGCGCTGCATATAATGGTTCAAGTGTAGTAATGGCTTCCCAAGCTAGGGGGAGAGTTTCTATTTTTCAAAGTTTTTCTTTCCTTTTTTTTCTTCTTCTCTTCTTTTCTCACTTCTTTCTTTCTTTACCCTCCCCCCACACCTATGGTAACACTTAATTCAGCTCACTTAATATTCAAGGATTCAACACCCCACTGAAAAGACCTCAGGTCCTGCGACATAAGAAACAGAGGGTCCAAGTATTGCTACTCCAGAAAACATACTTTAAAGTGGGCCCGTTCCAAATATATGAGACCGCTAATACACACATTGGTCCCCCAGCGCCAACCCCGAGGAACGTTCCGGCCGACCTTTGTGTGATGTGCTGCTGCCATCAATTTATAAATGAGTTGTAAATAAAATGGGACCCCCCGGGAACATCACCGCCCCCCTCCCCTCCCGGGACCATCGACACCCTGCCCACCCAGGACCATCACCACCCCTCCCGGGACCATCGCCACCCCCCTCCCTCCTGGGACCATTGCCACCCTGCCCTCCCAGGACCATAACTGCCCCCCCCTCCCGGGACCAATCGCCATCCCCCTCCCTCCCAGGACCATCAACACCCCACCCACCCGGGACCATCCCCTCCCCCCTCCCTCCCGGGACCATCACCGCCCCCCCCCCCCTCTCCCAGGACCATCGACACCCCCGCCCTCCCAGGTCCATCGCCACCCCCCTCCCGGGACCATTGCCACCCCCCTCCCTCGACCATCGCCACCCCCTCCCGGGACTATCGCCGCCCCCCCCCTCTCCCATGACCATCGACACCCCCGCCCTCCCGAGACCATCACCGCCCCGCCCTCCCGGGACCATCACCGCCTTGCCCTCCCAGGACCATCGCCGCCAGCCCCCCCTCCCAGGACCATCGACACCCTGCCCTCCCCCACCCAGGACCATCGACACCCTGCCCTCCCAGGACCATCACCATCCCCCCCCCCCCCCCCCGGGACTATCGCCACCCCCCTCCCTCCCGGGACCATCAACACCCCGCCCACCCGGGAGCATCGCCACCCCCTCCCGGGACCATCGCCACCCTCCTGCCTCCCGGGACCATCGCCGCCCTACCCTCCCTCCTGGGACCATCGCCGCCCCCCCCCCCCATCCCCTCCCAGGACCATCGACACCCCTCCCTCCCGGTGTCATCACCGCCCTGCCCTCCCTCCCGGGACCATCGCCGCCCCGCCCTCCCAGGACCACTGACACCCTGCCCTCCCGGGACCATCACTATCCCCCTCCCTCCCGATGCCATCGCCGCCCTGCCCTCCCTCCCGGGACCATTGCCGCCCGCCCCCCTCCCAGGACCATTGACACCCCGCCCTCGGGGGACCATCACTATCCCCCCCCTCCCGTGACCATCGCCACCCCCCTCCCTCCCGGGACCATCAACACTCCGCCCACCCGGGATCATCGAAACACCCCGCCCTCCCGGAACCATCGCCGCCCCCCCCCCCCTTCCGGGACCATCGCCGCCCTGCCCTCCCGCCCGGGACCATCGCTGCCCCCCCCCCCTCCCAGGACCATCGACACCCCACCCCCCCCTCCCGGGACCATAACCGCCACCCCCCCCTCCCGGGACCATAACCGCCACCCCCCCCTCCCGGGACCATAACCGCCACCCCCCCCCTCCCGGGACCATCGCCACCCGCTCCCGGGACCATCGCCACCCCCCTTCCCTCCTGGGACCATCGCCGCCCCCCCCCTCCTCCCGGGACCATCGACACCCCGCCCTCCCGGGACCATTGCCACGCCCCTCCCTCCCGGGACCATCGCCGCCCTGCCCTCCCGCCCGGGACCATCGCTGCCCCCCCCCCTCCCGGGACCATCGACACCCCACCCTCCCGGGACCATAACCGCCACCCCCCCCTCCCGGGACCATCGCCACCACGCTCCCATCGCCGCCCCCCCCCCTCTCCTCCCAGGACCATCGACACCCCGCCCTCCCGGGACCATCGCCACCTCCTCCCGAAACCATCGAAACCCTGCTCCCTCCTGGGACTATCACCGCCCTGCCCTCCCTCCCGTTACCATTGCCCCCCCCCCCCTACCAGGACCATCGACACCCTGCCCTCCAGAGACCATCACCATCCCCCCCTCCCGGGACCATCGCCAGCCCCTCCCTCCTGGGACCATTGCCACCCTGCCCTCCCAGGACCATAACTGCCCCCCCCCCCTCCCGGGACCAATCGCCATCCCCCTCCCTCCCAGGACCATCAACACCCCACCCACCAGGGACCATCGCCCCCCCCCCCCCCTCTCCTAGGACTATCGACACCCACCGCCCTCCCAGGACCATCGCCACCCCCTCCCAGGACCATCGCCACCCCCCTCCCTCCCGGGACCATCGCCACCCCCCTCCCTCCCGGGACCATCGCCACCCCCCCTCCCTCCCGGGACCATCGCCACCCCCCTCCCGGGACTATCGCCGCCCCCTCCCGGGACTATCGCCGCCCCCCCTCTCCCATAACCATCGACACCCCCCCTCGCTCCTGGGACCATCACCGCCCTGCCCTCCCAGGACCATCGCCGCCCCCCCCCCCCCCCCCAGGACCATCGACACCCTGCCCTCCCAGGACCATCACCATCCCCCCCCCTGGGACTATCGCCACCCCCCTCGCTCCCGGGACCATCAACACCCCGCCCACCCGGGAGCATCGCCACCCCCTCCCGGGACCATCGCCACCCCCCCTGCCTCCCGGGACCATCGCCGCCCTGCCCTCCCTCCCGGGACCTTCGCCGCCCCGCCCTCCCAGGACCACTGACACCCCCGCCCTCCCGGGACCATCACTATCCCCCCCCCCTCCCGTGACCATCGCCACCCCCCCCTCCCAGGACCATCGACACCCCTCCCTCCCGATGCCATCGCCGCCCTGCCCTCCCTCCCGGGACCATTGCCGCCCCCCCCTCCCAGGACCACTGACACCCCGCCCTCGGGGGACCATCACTATCCCCCCCCCCTCCCATCGCCACCCCCCTCCCTACCGGGACCATCAACACCCCGCCCACCCGGGATCATCGAAACACCCCGCCCTCCCGGAACCATCGCCGCCCCCCCCCCCTCCCAGGACCATCGACACCCCACCCTCCCGGGACCATAACCGCCACCCCACCCCTCCCGGGACCATAACCGCCACCCCCCCTCCCGGGACCATCGCCACCCGCTCCCATCGCCGCCCCCCCCTCCTCCCGGGACCATTGCCACGCCCCTCCCTCCCGGGACCATCGCCGCCCTGCCCTCCCGCCCGGGACCATTGCTGCCCCCCCCCCTCCTGGGACCATCGACACCCCCCCCCTCCCGGGACCATCGCCACCCGCTCCCATCGCCGCCCCCCCCCTCTCCTCCCAGGACCATCGACACCCCGCCCTCCCGGGACCATCGCCACCTCCTCCCGAAACCATCGAAACCCTGCTCCCTCCTGGGACTATCACCGCCCCCCCCCCTACCAGGACCATCGACACCCCGCCCTCCCGAGACCATCACCATCCCCCCCTCCCGGGACCATCGCCAGCCCGCACTTCCAGGACCATCACCACCCCCCTCCCTCCTGGGACCATCGCCGCCCCCCCCTCCTACCAGGACCATCGACACCCCGCCCTCCCGGGACCATCGCCACCTCCTCCCGAAACCATCAAAACCCTGCTCCCTCCTGGGACTATCACTGCCCTGCCCTCCCTCCCGGTACCATTGCCCCCCCCCCTTCCCCTACCAGGACCATCGACACCCTGCCCTCCCGAGACCATCACCATCCCCCCCTCCCGGGACCATCGCCCCCCCCCCTCCCAGGACCATCGACACCCTGTCCTCCCCGGACCATCACCACCCTGCCCTCCCAGGACCATCGCCGCCGCCCCCCCCCCCCCCCTTCCCAGGACCATCAACAGCCTGCCCTCCTGAGACCATCACACCCCCCCGGGACCATCGCCACCCCCCCTCCCCTTCATGTGATATTTGTTGTATTGGGAACTAAATCTGGTTAGATTGGATTTACAATGGGTTCACATTACACCGCAGACCAACTTTGTGGTTATAGAAAGCTAGAGGACTTTTCATTGGACTAGAACTAACATTTTTTTTGTTGTTACCAAAAACCCCTTTAGAAGGGTTTGCCCACTAAAGTCTTCTAGAACATGCCAATATGACCCCCGCCCCTCCCCCACACGTGATGAAGGTCCCAACCATTCTGGGAGTGAGGTCTGCCTTCAGTGTTTCCTCCCCCTCTCCTGGAGGTACAAGAGTCGGTGACGTCGCCTTCAGTTCTAGAGACTTCGCCTACAATATACAGATATTCATGATACATCGGGACCGAAGACGCAGAACAAATGGGGCAAACATCAATGCTAATCCCGGGACAGCATTTTAGTATTTCCATATATAAGACACATTTAGGGAACATTTACACGTAGCGGAAACGCTGTGGAACGTCCAGCAGGGCCGTCCTAAGCCGCGGCCATTGCTGCAGTCAGCCGTGTATCCGCAGCTGGGCTCACAACATGGGCCGCTCCCCCTCACCTCCTCCTTTGACCTGTCAGCGGCCCCCGACACCCCGCAGCGAGCGCAGCGCTGCCTGCCAGGGGATACAGAAGTGGCATCTGCTGACCAGCAGCGCTCACTAGAAGCCGCAGGGTGAGGGCTCGACCTCTTTGGAGGAGGCGAGGGCAGCGCCGTGAGTTCTGAGACCAACCACTTACTCCACCTTCTTCGGGGGAATCCAGATGGATTTATCAGCTGGACTTGTTGGCATGGACTTCATGGGGATCTACTTCTCTTGGGTTTACAGTGATACATTGTAGCTTGTTTCTCACCCCTTGAATGAGATTACGCTCCCCCTGAAGTTGCGTGTCAAAGATTTCCTGGAAAGTGTTGGGTAGCACGTTCCAGAGGACTGGTGCTTCTCTGGAGACGTTTCGGAGGCGGGAATGAGAGGTTCCTGTTAAAGGGGCACTAAATCTGATTTCGTTAGAGTGGAGGGCGCGGGCTGGATGGTGGATTGAGATGTGGAATACAATATAGGGTGGCACTGTGCTGTGGATACAATGTAGGGCGGCGTGGTGCTGTGGATGAGAGATACAATGTAGGGCGGCGTGGTGCTGTGGATGAGAGATACAATGTAGGGCGGTGCAGTGCTGTGAATGAGGGATACAATGTAGGGCGGGGCAGTGCTGTAGATGAGGGATACAATGTAGGGCGGGGCAGTACTTTATGGATGAGGGATACAATGTAGGGCAGCGTGGTGCTGTGAATGAGGGATACAATGTAGGGCGGCGCGGTGCTGTGGATGAGGGATACAATGTAGGGCGGCGCGGTGCTGTGGATGAGGGATACAATGTAGGGCGGCGCGGTGCTGTGGATGAGGGATACAATGTAGGGCGGCGCGGTGCTGTGGATGAGGGATACAATGTAAGGGGGTGCGGTGCTGTGGATGAGGGATACAATGTAGGGCGGCGCGGTGCTGTGGATGATAGAAACAATGTAGGGCTGCGCAGTGCTGTGGATGAGGGATACAATGTAGGGCAGCGCAGTGCTGTTGATGAGGGATACAATGAAGGGCAGCGCGGTAATGTGGATGAGGGATACAATGTAGGGCGGCGCAGTGCTGTTGATGAGGGATACAATGAAGGGCAGCGCGGTAATGTGGATGAGGGATACAATGTAGGGCGGTGCAGTGCTGTGGATGAGGGATACAATGTAGGGCGGCGCGGTGCTGTGGATGAGGGATACAATGTAGGGGGGTGCGGTGCTGTCGATGAGGGATACAATGTAGGGCTGCGCAGTGCTGTGGATGAGGGATACAATGTAGGGCGGCGCGGTAATGTGGATGAGGGATACAATGTAGGGCGGCGCGGTGCTGTGGATGAGGGATACAATGTAGGGCGGCGCGGTGCTGTGGATGAGGGATACAATGTAGGACTACGCAGTGCTGTGGATGACGGATACAATGAAGGGCGGCGCAGTCCTGTGGATGAGGGATACAATGTAGGGCGGCGCGGTGCTGTGGATGAGGGATACAATGTAGGGCGGCGCGGTGCTCTGGATGAGGGATACAATGTAGGGTGGTGCTGCGCTGTGGATGACGGATACAATGTAGGGTGGTGCTGCGCTGTGGATCAGGGATACAATGTAGGGCGGCGCGGTAATGTGGATGAGGGATACAATGTACGGCGGTGCGGTAATGTGGATGAGGGATACAATGTAGGGCGGCGCGGTAATGTGGATGATGGAACCAATGTAGGGCGGCGCGATGCTGTGGATGATGGAACCAATGTAGGGCGGCGCGATGCTGTGGATGAGGAATACAATATAGGTCGGCGCGGTGCTGTGGATGAGGGATACAATGTAGGGCAGCATGGTGCTGTGGATGAGGGATACAATGTAGGGCGTCGCGGTGCTGTGGATGAGTGATAAAATGTAGGGCAGCGCAGTGCTGTGGATGAGGGATACAAGTAGGGCAGCGCAGTGCTGTGGATGAGAGATACAATGTAGGGCGGCGCGGTGCTGTGGATGAGGGATACAATGTAGGGCGGCGCGGTGCTGTGGATGAGGGATACAATGTAGGGCGGCGCGGTGCTGTGGATGAGGGATACAATGTAGGGCTGCGCAGTGCTGTGGATGAGGGATACAATGTAGGGCTGCGCAGTGTTGTGGATGAGGGATACAATGTAGGGCAGCGCGGTGCTGTGGATGAGGGATACAATGTAGGGCTGCACGGTGCTGTGGATGAGGGATACAATGCAGGGGGGTGCGGTGCTGTCGATGAGGGATACAATGTAGGGCGGCGCGGTGCTGTGGATGAGGGATACAATGTAGGGCGGTGCGGTGCTGTGGATGAGGGATACAATGTAGGGCGGCGCGGTGCTGTGGATGAGGGATACAATGTAGGGCAGCGTGGTGCTGTGGATGAGGGACACAATGTAGGGCAGCACTGCGCTGTGGATGAGGCATACAATGTAGGGCAGCGCGGTGCTGTGGATGAGGAAAACAATGTAGGGCCGCGCGGTGCTGTGGATGAGGAAAACAATGTAGGGCCGCGCGGTGCTGTCGATGAGGGATACAATGAAGGGCGGTGCGGTCCTGTGGATGAGGAATACAATGTAGGGTGGTGCTGCGCTGTGGATCAGGGATACAAAGTAGGGCGGTGTGGTGCTGTCGATGAAGAAAACAATGTAGGGCTGCGCGGTGCTGTGGATGAGGGATACAATGTAGGGCGGCGCGGTCCTGTGGATGAGGGATACAATGTAGGGCGGCGCGGTGCTGTGGATGAGGGATACAATGTAGGGCGGCGCGGTGCTGTGGATGAGGGATACAATGTAGGGTGGTGCTGCGCTGTGGATGAGGGATACAGTGTAGGGTGGTGCTGTGCTGTGGATCAGGGATACAATGTAGGGCGATGTGGTGCTGTGGATGAGGGATACAATGTAGGGCAGCGCGGTGCTGTGGATAAGGGATAAAATGTTGGGCAGCACGGTGCTGTGGATGAGGGATACAATGTAGGGCGGTGCGGTGCTGTGGATGAGGGATACAATGGAGGGTGGCGCGGTGCTGTGGATGAGGAATACAATGTAGGGCGGCGCGGTAATGTGGATGAGGGATACAATGTAGGGCGGCGCGGTAATGTGGATGATGGAACCAATGTAGGGCGGCGTGATGCTGTGGATGTGGGATACAATGTAGGTCGGCATGGTGCTGTGGATGAGGGATACAATGTAGGGCGTCGCGGTGCTGTGGATGAGGGATACAATGTAGGGCGTCGCGGTGCTGTGGATGAGGGAAACAATGTTGGGTGGCGTGGTGCTGTGGATGAGGGATACAATGTAGGGCAGTGCAGTGCTGTGGATGAGGGATACAATGTAGGGCGGTGCTGTGGATGAGGAATACAATGTAGGGCAGCACGGTGCTGTGGATGAGAGATACAATGTAGGGCTGCGCAGTGCTGTGGATGAGGGATACAATGTAGGGCAGCGCGGTAATGTGGATGAGGGATACAATGTAGGGCAGCGCGGCGCTGTGGATGAGGGAAACAATGTTGGGTGGCGTGTTGCTGTGGATGAGGGATACAATGTAGGGCGGTGCGGTGCTATGGATGAGGGATACAATGTAGGGTGGGGCAGTGCTGTGGATGAGGAATACAATGTAGGGCTGCGCTGTGGATGAGGGATACAATGTAGGGCGGCGCAGTGCTGTGGATAAGGGATACAATGTAGGGTGGCGCGGTAATGTGGATGAGGGATAGAATGTAGGGCGGCGCGGTAATGTGGATGATGGAACCAATGTAGGGCGGCGTGATGCTGTGGATGAGGAATACAATGTAGGGCAGCCCGGTGCTGTGGATGAGAGATACAATGTAGAGCGGCGCAGTGCTGTGGATAAGGGATACAATGTAGGGCGGCGCGGTGCTGTGGATGAGGGATACAATGTAGGGCGGCGCGGTGCTGTGGATGAGGGATACAATGTAGGGCGGCGCGGTGCTGTGGATGAGGGATACAATGTAGGGCGGCGCGGTGCTGTGGATGATGGAAACAATGTAGGGCTGCGCAGTGCTGTGGATGAGGGATACAATGTAGGGCAGCGCGGTAATGTGGATGAGGGATACAATGTAGGGCGGCGCAGTGCTGTGGATGAGGGATACAATGTAGGACTGCGCAGTGCTGTGGATGAGGGATACAATGAAGGGCGGTGCGGTCCTGTGGATGAGGGATACAATGTAGGGCGGCGCGGTGCTGTGGATGAGGGATACAATGTAGGGCGGCGCGGTGCTGTGGATGAGGGATACAATGTAGGACTACGCAGTGCTGTGGATGACGGATACAATGAAGGGCGGCGCAGTCCTGTGGATGAGGGATACAATGTAGGGCGGCGCGGTGCTGTGGATGAGGGATACAATGTAGGGCGGCGCGGTGCTCTGGATGAGGGATACAATGTAGGGTGGTGCTGCGCTGTGGATGAGGGATACAGTGTAGGGTGGTGCTGCGCTGTGGATCAGGGATACAATGTAGGGCGGTGTGGTGCTGTGGATGAGGGATACAATGTAGGGCGGCGCGGTAATGTGGATGAGGGATACAATGTACGGCGGTGCGGTAATGTGGATGAGGGATACAATGTAGGGCGGTGCGGTAATGTGGATGATGGAACAAATGTAGGGCGGCGCGATGCTGTGGATGATGGAACCAATGTAGGGCGGCGCAATGCTGTGGATGAGGAATACAATATAGGTCGGCGCGGTGCTGTGGATGAGGGATACAATGTAGGGCAGCATGGTGCTGTGGATGAGGGATACAATGTAGGGCGTCGCGGTGCTGTGGATGAGTGATAAAATGTAGGGCAGCGCAGTGCTGTGGATGAGGGATACAAGTAGGGCGGCGCGGTAATGTGGATGAGGGATACAATGTAGGGCGGCGCGGTGCTGTGGATGAGGGATACAATGTAGGGCGGCGCGGTGCTGTGGATGAGGGATACAATGTAGGGCTGCGCAGTGCTGTGGATGAGGGATACAATGTAGGGCTGCGCAGTGCTGTGGATGAGGGATACAATGTAGGGCAGCGCGGTGCTGTGGATGAGGGATACAATGTAGGGGGGTGCGGTGCTGTGGATGAGGGATACAATGTAGGGGGGTGCGGTGCTGTCGATGAGGGATACAATGTAGGGCGGCGCGGTGCTGTGGATGATGGAAACAATGTAGGGCTGCGCAGTGCTGTGGATGAGGGATACAATGTAGGGCAGCGCGGTGCTGTGGATGAGGGATACAATGTAGGGCGGTGCGGTGCTGTGGATGAGGATACGATGTAGGGCAGCGTGGTGCTGTGGATGAGGCATACAATGTAGGGCAGCGCGGTGCTGTGGATGAGGAAAACAATGTAGGGCCGCGCGGTGCTGTGGATGAGGAAAACAATGTAGGGCCGCGCGGTGCTGTCGATGAGGAAAACAATGTAGGGCCGCGCGGTGCTGTGGATGAGGGATACAATGAAGGGCGGTGCGGTCCTGTGGATGAGGAATACAATGTAGGGTGGTGCTGCGCTGTGGATCAGGGATACAATGTAGCGGCGGTGTGGTGCTGTCGATGAAGAAAACAATGTAGGGCTGCGCGGTGCTGTGGATGAGGGATACAATGTAGGGCGGCGCGGTGCTGTGGATGAGGGATACAATGAACGGCGGTGCGGTCCTGTGGATGAGGGATACAATGTAGGGCGGCGCGGTGCTGTGGATGAGGGATACAATGTAGGGTGGTGCTGCGCTGTGGATGAGGGATACAGTGTAGGGTGGTGCTGTGCTGTGGATCAGGGATACAATGTAGGGCGATGTGGTGCTGTGGATGAGGGATACAATGTAGGGCAGCGCGGTGCTGTGGATAAGGGATAAAATGTTGGGCAGCACGGTGCTGTGGATGAGGGATACAATGTAGGCGGTGCGGTGCTGTGGATGAGGGATACAATGGAGGGTGGCGCGGTGCTGTGGATGAGGAATACAATGTAGGGCAGCGCGGTAATGTGGATGAGGGATACAATGTAGGGCGGCGCGGTAATGTGGATGATGGAACCAATGTAGGGCGGCGTGATGCTGTGGATGAGGGATACAATGTAGGTCGGCATGGTGCTGTGGATGAGGGATACAATGTAGGTCGGCATGGTGCTGTGGATGAGGGATACAATGTAGGGCGTCGCGGTGCTGTGGATGAGGGATACAATGTTGGGTGGCGTGGTGCTGTGGATGAGGGATACAATGTAGGGCAGTGCAGTGCTGTGGATGAGGGATACAATGTAGGGCGGTGCTGTGGATGAGGGATACAATGTAGGGCGGTGCTGTGGATGAGGAATACAATGTAGGGCAGCACGGTGCTGTGGATGAGAGATACAATGTAGGGCTGCGCAGTGCTGTGGATGAGGGATACAATGTAGGGCAGCGCGGTAATGTGGATGAGGGATACAATGTAGGGCAGCGCGGCGCTGTGGATGAGGGAAACAATGTTGGGTGGCGTGTTGCTGTGGATGAGGGATACAATGTAGGGCGGTGCGGTGCTATGGATGAGGGATACAATGTAGGCGGCGCGGTGCTGTGGATGAGGGATACAATGTAGGGCGGCGCGGTGCTGTGGATGAGGGATACAATGTAGGGCGGCGCGGTGCTGTGGATGAGGGATACAATGTAGGGCGGCGCGGTGCTGTGGATGAGGGATACAATGTAAGGGGGTGCGGTGCTGTGGATGAGGGATACAATGTAGGGCGGCGCGGTGCTGTGGATGATAGAAACAATGTAGGGCTGCGCAGTGCTGTGGATGAGGGATACAATGTAGGGCAGCGCAGTGCTGTTGATGAGGGATACAATGAAGGGCAGCGCGGTAATGTGGATGAGGGATACAATGTAGGGCGGTGCAGTGCTGTTGATGAGGGATACAATGAAGGGCAGCGCGGTAATGTGGATGAGGGATACAATGTAGGGCGGTGCAGTGCTGTGGATGAGGGATACAATGTAGGGCGGCGCGGTGCTGTGGATGAGGGATACAATGTAGGGGGGTGCGGTGCTGTGGATGAGGGATACAATGTAGGGCTGCGCAGTGCTGTGGATGAGGGATACAATGTAGGGCGGCGCGGTAATGTGGATGAGGGATACAATGTAGGGCGGCGCGGTGCTGTGGATGAGGGATACAATGTAGGGCGGCGCGGTGCTGTGGATGAGGGATACAATGTAGGACTACGCAGTGCTGTGGATGACGGATACAATGAAGGGCGGCGCAGTCCTGTGGATGAGGGATACAATGTAGGGCGGCGCGGTGCTGTGGATGAGGGATACAATGTAGGGCGGCGCGGTGCTCTGGATGAGGGATACAATGTAGGGTGGTGCTGCGCTGTGGATGACGGATACAATGTAGGGTGGTGCTGCGCTGTGGATCAGGGATACAATGTAGGGCGGCGCGGTAATGTGGATGAGGGATACAATGTACGGCGGTGCGGTAATGTGGATGAGGGATACAATGTAGGGCGGCGCGGTAATGTGGATGATGGAACCAATGTAGGGCGGCGCGATGCTGTGGATGATGGAACCAATGTAGGGCGGCGCGATGCTGTGGATGAGGAATACAATATAGGTCGGCGCGTGCTGTGGATGAGGGATACAATGTAGGGCAGCATGGTGCTGTGGATGAGGGATACATGTAGGGCGTCGCGGTGCTGTGGATGAGTGATAAAATGTAGGGCAGCGCAGTGCTGTGGATGAGGGATACAAGTAGGGCAGCGCAGTGCTGTGGATGAGAGATACAATGTAGGGCGGCGCGGTGCTGTGGATGAGGGATACAATGTAGGGCGGCGCGGTGCTGTGGATGAGGGATACAATGTAGGGCGGCGCGGTGCTGTGGATGAGGGATACAATGTAGGGCTGCGCAGTGCTGTGGATGAGGGATACAATGTAGGGCTGCGCAGTGTTGTGGATGAGGGATACAATGTAGGGCAGCGCGGTGCTGTGGATGAGGGATACAATGTAGGGCTGCACGGTGCTGTGGATGAGGGATACAATGCAGGGGGGTGCGGTGCTGTCGATGAGGGATACAATGTAGGGCGGCGCGGTGCTGTGGATGAGGGATACAATGTAGGGCGGTGCGGTGCTGTGGATGAGGGATACAATGTAGGGCGGCGCGGTGCTGTGGATGAGGGATACAATGTAGGGCAGCGTGGTGCTGTGGATGAGGGACACAATGTAGGGCAGCACTGCGCTTTGGATGAGGCATACAATGTAGGGCAGCGCGGTGCTGTGGATGAGGAAAACAATGTAGGGCCGCGCGGTGCTGTGGATGAGGAAAACAATGTAGGGCCGCGCGGTGCTGTCGATGAGGGATACAATGAAGGGCGGTGCGGTCCTGTGGATGAGGAATACAATGTAGGGTGGTGCTGCGCTGTGGATCAGGGATACAAAGTAGGGCGGTGTGGTGCTGTCGATGAAGAAAACAATGTAGGGCTGCGCGGTGCTGTGGATGAGGGATACAATGTAGGGCGGCGCGGTCCTGTGGATGAGGGATACAATGTAGGGCGGCGCGGTGCTGTGGATGAGGGATACAATGTAGGGCGGCGCGGTGCTGTGGATGAGGGATACAATGTAGGGTGGTGCTGCGCTGTGGATGAGGGATACAGTGTAGGGTGGTGCTGTGCTGTGGATCAGGGATACAATGTAGGGCGATGTGGTGCTGTGGATGAGGGATACAATGTAGGGCAGCGCGGTGCTGTGGATAAGGGATAAAATGTTGGGCAGCACGGTGCTGTGGATGAGGGATACAATGTAGGGCGGTGCGGTGCTGTGGATGAGGGATACAATGGAGGGTGGCGCGGTGCTGTGGATGAGGAATACAATGTAGGGCGGCGCGGTAATGTGGATGAGGGATACAATGTAGGGCGGCGCGGTAATGTGGATGATGGAACCAATGTAGGGCGGCGTGATGCTGTGGATGAGGGATACAATGTAGGTCGGCATGGTGCTGTGGATGAGGGATACAATGTAGGGCGTCGCGGTGCTGTGGATGAGGGATACAATGTAGGGCGTCGCGGTGCTGTGGATGAGGGAAACAATGTTGGGTGCGTGGTGCTGTGGATGAGGGATACAATGTAGGGCAGTGCAGTGCTGTGGATGAGGGATACAATGTAGGGCGGTGCTGTGGATGAGGAATACAATGTAGGGCAGCACGGTGCTGTGGATGAGAGATACAATGTAGGGCTGCGCAGTGCTGTGGATGAGGGATACAATGTAGGGCAGCGCGGTAATGTGGATGAGGGATACAATGTAGGGCAGCGCGGCGCTGTGGATGAGGGAAACAATGTTGGGTGGCGTGTTGCTGTGGATGAGGGATACAATGTAGGGCGGTGCAGTGCTATGGATGAGGGATACAATGTAGGGTGGGGCAGTGCTGTGGATGAGGAATACAATGTAGGGCTGCGCTGTGGATGAGGGATACAATGTAGGGCGGCGCAGTGCTGTGGATAAGGGATACAATGTAGGGTGGCGCGGTAATGTGGATGAGGGATAGAATGTAGGGCGGCGCGGTAATGTGGATGATGGAACCAATGTAGGGCGGCGTGATGCTAGTGGATGAGGAATACAATGTAGGGCAGCCCGGTGCTGTGGATGAGAGATACAATGTAGAGCGGCGCAGTGCTGTGGATAAGGGATACAATGTAGGGCGGCGCGGTGCTGTGGATGAGGGATACAATGTAGGGCGGCGCGGTGCTGTGGATGAGGGATACAATGTAGGGCGGCGCGGTGCTGTGGATGAGGGATACAATGTAGGGCGGCGCGGTGCTGTGGATGATGGAAACAATGTAGGGCTGCGCAGTGCTGTGGATGAGGGATACAATGTAGGGCAGCGCGGTAATGTGGATGAGGGATACAATGTAGGGCGGCGCAGTGCTGTGGATGAGGGATACAATGTAGGACTGCGCAGTGCTGTGGATGAGGGATACAATGAAGGGCGGTGCGGTCCTGTGGATGAGGGATACAATGTAGGGCGGCGCGGTGCTGTGGATGAGGGATACAATGTAGGGCGGCGCGGTGCTGTGGATGAGGGATACAATGTAGGACTACGCAGTGCTGTGGATGACGGATACAATGAAGGGCGGCGCAGTCCTGTGGATGAGGGATACAATGTAGGGCGGCGCGGTGCTGTGGATGAGGGATACAATGTAGGGCGGCGCGGTGCTCTGGATGAGGGATACAATGTAGGGTGGTGCTGCGCTGTGGATGAGGGATACAGTGTAGGGTGGTGCTGCGCTGTGGATCAGGGATACAATGTAGGGCGGTGTGGTGCTGTGGATGAGGGATACAATGTAGGGCGGCGCGGTAATGTGGATGAGGGATACAATGTACGGCGGTGCGGTAATGTGGATGAGGGGGATA